>NC_090886.1:6080219-6092719 GCF_036669925.1 Montipora capricornis | reverse complement strand
GCTTCTTAAGGAAGCGCCGAAGCACACAATTTCGCCGCAAGAGTTCTGTGTTGTGCGAGACTACCTTGTTGCCAGTCTTGAACTTCAGAATGGCCAATGTCCTAGTCCGCTAGAGACCTTGACCATGGAGGACTATGAAGATCCTGAGACCGACGAGGCAACTGGCACGGTCACAGTCCATGCACCACGCCACAAACGATCTGTTGCGGGACCAGCTCCCATCGCCATGTCAAGGTCTCTAGCAAATAAGGTGTCTATTTATGTCGAATACGTGCGCTCGATATTTCCATCACCGGATGACAGACTCTTCCTTACAGACAGTGGAAAGGCTTTCAGTGATGGGACTATCGGGCGCCGTATTGCCAAATTTTGGCACAAGATTGGCAAGAGGTCAGACATCAGGATGACATCGACCCGTCTTAGGAAGATGGCCGCCACGACAACGTTGGTGTCATCCGAGCAGGAGAAGCGGCTCATCCACCAGCACATGACCCACACGGCCCAGACTGCAGACCGCTCGTACATTCGACCGGACTTTGCAACATCTGCTGCTGCTGACCTGTGGACCAGGAAACCACATTTTAACCTGTTATTAATATTTAAATAATGTACAATATGTACTCCAATGATATTTATTTAGAGACATCTGTTTTTCAATCAGAAACTCATGGAAGTTAAATCTGTTTTGTATCTTTCAGGCATAAAAATGGACAGCGGATCGTCAATCGAGAGCAGCACGGAGGAGTACATTCCGCCGATTGAAAGTTCTTCGGAGTGTACCACTGATTCAGAAAAGTTGCGAATGTTCTGGGCCTCAGATGAGGTCAACCTTTTAAAAAATGGCCTAAAGGGCTTTCCTAAATACCCTGGCATTAGTATAATTATTGATATATTTCAGGAACCGAACCTGAAAAACATTTTTCTTAAGTATGGAAAGGAACGCGTGGTACAAAAGGTTAAAAACTTGTACAAAGGAAAACACTTACATGGCTATGACGATGACGATGACAATGACGGTGACGATGACGATGACGGTGACAATGACGATGACAATGACGATGACGATGACGATGACGACGACGACGACGATGACGATGACGATGACGGTGACGATGACGATGACGATGACGGTGACGATGACGACGATGACAATGACGATGACGGTGACAATGACGATGACGATGACGGTGACAATGACAATGACAATGATCATTAAATGAGAAATTGTCTTTCACAGGAAGTGACGTTGCTACATCGTAAAATACGAGTATGATGGCTGTCTGAAAGGCCGATTTACCTTCTAACGAAATTTTGCGAAATAACATTTGATGGAATAAGATAATGTGCAATATTTTGCATCTTGCGTGTATTTTTAACAATTATTCCGCAAGCGTGAGCTGGATTATGAGATACGCACCTCGTTGTCCATAGTCATCTCATATCCAACAAGTGCGAGTGGAATAATTGTTTTATTAAAACACCCACAAATTATGGATAACTCTTCCCAACTTTATTATCGTAAAAACCAAAAAAATAAAAACTGATGCGTGCAGTTACTGATATTTGTAGAGCATGGTAAAGTTAGGAACTATTCACGGGCGGATATCTACTGAGCCGCGGAGCGAGGTAAATATCCATCACTAGCCACCGATACTGAGGTGAATAGTTGTTTTAGTATGCTAAAACAGTGAGATCATATAGCGCAAAAAGATGATTTGAACTCATTTATTCCTGCAAAGATTACAACATTTTCTGGCGCAAAATCTCGGAGGTGAATAGCGAAGGATATCCGGAGTTTGAATAGCCAATCAACTCGCGCGTTCAACGCTATCCGCTGTTTTAGTATATACTGATAGTTCATATACCATGATGGCTTAGCGAATCAAAACTCTGCAATTGCAAAATCCAGTGATCTAGTTTTTAATAAATATATCTTTTCATGTACATGTAATAATTGGGTTTAGGGATCATCATTTGTACAAAATACATCGTTAGTGGGAGTTTCGTGCATCTTCCGAAGCAATGATCAGTCGCCTGAAAAGCAAACAAAGTTGAGCATAAATACAAAAGAATGTAAAGGACGTAGGCCATTTATGAAAGTGGTTTATACATTATAATACGTTTCGGGTTTACCGTTAAACGCTAAAGCATTCTTGTTTTGCACCCACGTGACACGGCGGCCATGTTGGTTGGTAACAGAATACTTTTTTTTTTTTCGCAGAATTTGCATAATAATAAAGTTTAGTTCCCAGCGGAGAGACAGGTTATTGTTCTTACCAACCAACATGGCCGCCGTGACGTCACATACAAACCAAGAATTGCTAATTCTCGGTTTTCACATGACGTCACGACCGCCATGTTGGTGCCCCTAAACAAAGAAAAGGCGGCCATGTTGGTTCCCCGACCAAATCCTCCGGGAATTTAACTCTATTATTATGCAAACGCTTCCTTTTGTTTTCGTTGAAAAACATGGCTGTTGATCACGTGAGTGAAAACCAGCAATTATCTAATTCACATCTGCGGAGAGCTTACAGTTCAAACAATCACAGTGAAGAAGACAGTCTCCTTCATGAATCTGGTACTCACAAATATTTCCTGGAGTGAGAGATTTTCGTATGAATCGTCATTATGTTCGCCCGCTGGTTATTTTCGTTTGTGGATTCGTGTCGGTTTCTTGCACCTCATGTTCTGGATACAGACTTTGTTTGCGACAACGAACAAGGAGAGAAATCCACTACTCATTGTTTCCAAGCGTCGACCATGACAGTACGAGTAATCAAATAGCCCTACCACGCTCTTTCCAACTCTCAGGATAACATCAGGTGGTTGTTCAAGGCATAAAGTAAGGAGAATCGACGGGGGACAGCTATTATGCCATTCGGCAGAACAGTGACTCAAGTGTAATATAGAGGGCTAATGATTCTTTTTCCACTTAATCTCGATGAATTTCGGCTCAGTGAACTACGAGACATCTTGTCCTATTAACTCTGTCAAAAGTTATGTTTCCTTGTAAACAGTGTTCGTTTCACAAGAAAAGTAATACTGAGTTGTCAGAGTCTTGTTAAGTTAGTATAGTATAGTATAGTAGTATGGTATAGTAACAATTATTCCATGAGCACGCGTTGGATATGAGATGATAGATAGCCAACGAGGCGCGTATAATCATCTCATATCCAAAAAGCGCGAGTGGAATAATTGTTTTATTAAAAACGACCCCCAAAATATAGAAAACTAGACTACAATAAAAATAAAAAGGCCCAAAAAATCACGCATATACTTGCCGTGTTTGTTGATCATGGTATAATGGCTCTTAGCCAATCAAAACTCTCGAATTGCATTATCCAATGATCCAGTTTTTAATAATATAGTTTATATGGGTTACTTCGTCTCGGTCCATAAACACGCAAAAAAAAGAACTTGGCCAATATCCATCCATCTTGACCGAACAAGCTTGGTCAATAAAGGATTTATTACAGGACTTAAAACACCAAAAAATTATCTTTGATCTTGTGGGACGGCGGGTAGGCAATCACAGCGCGTGATTTGGTTCATCTTGCCCGTTCATGGAGCTACGTAGTCATATAGTATAGTATAGTATAGTATAGAAATGCTACTGGCACCTGTTTCTCGAAAGCCCCGAAAGGCAATTTGTGAGATTAAGGTCTGCTTACTATTCTGTAAAGCTGATCCTTGAACATGTATCCAAGACCAGAGAAAACTCAACGGTGGCAAAGTTTCACAGCTTGCAATGAAACGTTTTCTCTTTAAAGACACAAGGGGTTTTGTGTCACCCGAAATGCGGCAAAAAAGTTTCGGAGCTTTCGAGAAAGGTACCAGCCAAATATATCGAGGTTTCGCAAAACTTCCCACGGTCACGGTCACACGTTGCTCATTCACCGTGACATGATTGGAATGACAGCCGATCGAGACGCATTTTTAAAACACTTCTTGTCAAAGGAGGGGGACATTGGGGATTGCTCCGCGCAAAAAAAATTGGCAAATACCGAAATACCGCGTTCAAAGACAATTGAAGATCGAAACCGAAATTAATATGTTCTATATTTTCTTCCCCATGTTGCTTACCCTGGTTGCCAGAGGACAGCTGATTTGGAATCGCTGAGCGGTCTCGCCGACCTTGAAAAAACATTCCTCTGGCACCCAGGGTACATGTTGCTTTGTGCGCGCGGATTACCTTTGTCAGTTCAGCAAACGATTGTTAAAACGAATCGCGCTTGCAAAGGAGATCACAAAGGAGGAACGTTGCAGAGATTCCAATTTCCCCCTGAAGCAACCAGAAGCCTGATAATTTCGTGACGTAATTTCTGCATGGAATGCCGTTAACCAAAACATACGAGAAGCACTTTCCGTAGGGTTTGATCATACCACAATTCGGAACTTCTGGGACTACAATTTCCGAAATACCGCGTTAAAGATGCCGCATTTCCGCAGACCCCAATGACCCCATCTCAAAGAAGATTCCTCTTTACAAGATGCGTTTACAAAAGGCCATGTTTGCGTCCTCCTGCATCTGCATGTTAAAAGTTACAATCAGTATCCGATCATACGAATATTGTTACTCGAAAAGAGTCTTTTCCAGTTTTCTATAGCCAAAGCGAAGTTTTTCCTAGAAACGCCCGAGATCATCAATTTCTAGGAATTGTGGATGATTGACACATTGAAAGCCAAAGAACGAGCAACACACTGGCTTACTTCCAACATCTTTTCGTACTTTCCGGATATAAACTAAAGATTTTAATCTTTACATGTCGATTTATTTAGCAAATCTTGAAAAAAGCAGTTACATTGAAAAAGAAAAAAACTTTAAGTTTGTATTAGAACATAAGCAGCTGACATGAGCATTGAAATACTTCAGTTATTCGACGAGTGTCACTCTCTCTGACGTCAAACTACTTTTAACCAATTGCAAAGTGGATACTGTTGAAGTCAATCAACCCATTGACGCTTTTTATTGATTGATTTGTTCTTGTTACAAAATATTCATTAAAAGGTTTCGTTGTATCAGGATTGAACCAAAAATAATTCGTGCTTTGGCTATACGGTCATATTGTGAAGAATCTGAGAAGAGCATAGACAACGCAGTAAATAAAGCAAGTAAGTAAGTAAGTAAATCTTAGGTTATGTGGGTTCATGTTTCGTTCAGTTCACGTTTCTTTCTCAGTTAACACGAACTCCTGATAAAACCACTGTCCACGATAGTAAATATCAAACAATTAGTCTAGAAGAACAACACTTATTCAGTTGAGCAGCACGCACGAGAAAGGACACTGTGAAAATACCAAAGGAAAAATAGCAAATTTCTTTCGGATACTGAAGTTTTGCGATTGTGCTGTCGTGCGTGACTCGTAATAATGCAGTGTACCGTGGTGTCTTTGCATGTAGCTTTTACTCGCTTAATTGGAGGCAAATATTTACAATAGGGTGGTACAATCGGTTGCAAACAAATGACTGAGAAATTAGTAATGAATATGATCTGAGGGATCGAACAAGACCAAATCCCTGAAATACCGTGACTGTCGAAGGAAGGGAATTTCTCTTTGGTTTTCTCTAAATTACGTTACGTGAAAAGAAAGATAAGGAATTTTTAGGGGTTTCCCCTCATGGATCATCATTTCATTTTCCTCTTTCCTTCCGGCTGTTGAATGGAAGAATAATTTACAGACTCTGGCTAGCTGATTTCACCACCAAGCCTCGAATTTAAAATTTTAGCTTCAGTTGAATCCCAAAGGAGCAAACTTGAAAAGGAGACCCACGTGCTAACATTATTTCACATCCAGATGATATGAATAATTTTGTGCAAACGAGGCTTGGTGGTGAATTTTTGAGCATATGTCGTCATCATACGTCAGGACTATTAGGGGAAGGGAATCTCCCAACCTAAGACTTCCTTGAGCCGACTTGATGGGATTTCTCCCTACATGCAAACCGTAGTTTCGTATCCACTGTCATCTATTTTTTTTTCTCACACGGAATGTTTCAGTATATCATGACTCGCAAACTACACCGACGCGAAAATTGAAAAGAGTACTCATGAAAAACGTCAACGATTTTAACGTAACTGAAAGCATTGTCACATTCTAAGATTCTGTTAGCCTCACTATTTAATTTTTTATCACTTTTAGGAGCAGAAAGCGAGGACTATGGCAGGCGGCTTTAGGGGGAGGGAATTTCCCCCAACCTAAGACTTCCTAGAGCCGCCTTCATGGGATTTCTCCCTACATGCAAACCGTAGTTTCGTTTTCGTTCTCACAAATCCACTGTCATCTATTTTTTTCTCACACGGAATTTTTTAGTATATCATGACTCGCAAACTACACCGAAGCGAAAATTGAACGTCAACGTTTTAAACGTAACTGAAAGCATTGCCATATTATAAGGTTCTGCTAGCCTCACTATTTAATTTTTTATCACTTTTAGGAGCAGAAAGCGTGCATTATGGCAGACGGCTACCATTTATGCATAGAGGCTCCAACGCGCCCTCCTCCGGGTGGAAGGGGCCAAGATGAAACATACATCCTGAACGTAAAATTTCACGGTTCTGGAGAGAGTGACTACAAAGTCGATTATGAACGACTACAGAGAAATTTGATGACCGAATACCTGCGAGGACGCTTTGGAGACAAGTACCACGAACGTCTGATCAAGGTAACGTTTCATGATTTCACTCCTAAGGAAGAGGCGAACGCCTTCTGCCAAAAGGCGTTGCAAAGAGGGATCTTTTGTCGCCAAGGGCTTTTCAACTTTCTCGGTCACTCTGAAACCCAACTAAAGCAAAAGTCTTGTTACTTAATGAAGGCATCGCACGAAGAGATTCACGAAATGCTAATGCAGGTTGGCGACTCTCTGGGAGAACGAGACGTAAGAAAGCGGGCCAGGAAAGTTGGCAGGTTGTTCTCGCCGTTGAATGATGGTATTCCAGTAAAAACGATGCGGATATCAATCAAGCCACACACAAGAATTCGTCACTTTTTCAGATGGTACACACCCACTAATGGATGTGGCTTCATGTCGTCCACGTTCGTAGAAAAAGTGCAGAAGAAACTGAAGATTGCCTATCAGCCTAGTGTAGTCAAGGTACGCTTCAGAGGAATGGAGGCTTTTCTTGTCTTCAGTAAACATTTATGCATAGGTGATGAGTTAGAGTTCCATAGTTCAATGGAGGCCCGGGAATGTAAGGCTGGAGATGAGATAAATCGTAAATCGCTCGACCTTGTCACGATTGGTGTGGTTGATTATTCGCGCCCCTATGTCAACGGATACTTGGACATGTCGATGATCATGATGCTACTAGAGACAGGAACTCTTGCTGAGAATCTCGAAGTATTGCAGGCACACTATTATGAGCTGTTGCAGGGTTTGTGCAGAAAAACAGCCGAGTTGTTTTTGCTCATGAAGGGTGAATCCGATCTTCTCCGTGAGATACAAGTAAAAGGAATTGATAATGATGAGATACAAGACCGCTTAAAGTTTTTCAAAGATCAAGAAGTACACAAGATGAAATATGCATGTGGACAAACGAGAATTCTCGTACCAAAGTCGCGAATAGTGTTTGCTGTTTGCGACCCTTATGACAAGCTGATGTCCGGAGAATGCTACTTCAAGCCAACGTTGTCAGAAGATGAAACGAAGAATTTTCCTGGCGCCGAACGGAAGGTTCTGGTAATGAGAAAACCTTGCTACCATCCGGAAGAAGTACAAGTATTAAAACTGACAGATGACACAGAAATGTACGAAAACCTTCGGGACTGCATTGTGCTTCCTGCTATTGGCCCACGTCCGTACACATTTGAGAGCGCTGAGGGATTCGAAAATGCCAACGAATTTTTTGTCAGCTGGAGTGAAGACCTTTTTCCAAAGGCCTCAAAGAAGTATGTTGGTTATCCAACAGGGAAAGCTGTTCCTGATAAACCCAAGCTTCCTAAGTTAAAAGCTAGTTTCAGAATCGGGGGATCTTTCCATAGCAATCCTCGTCGACTTATCGAGGATGGTCGTAAAGAAATGATCGAGTACTTTGCGAACTTCACGCAAGATGATTTAACAGAGAAAATTGCTCAGGAATATGCGGCATATGCAGCTACCTTCGGCCCAGCTTCCAAGGGGTGTCGAAAATTGAGTGAGCTGTTTTACCAGGCAAATTGTCTCACTGAAGATAGAGTTGCTCTGGCGAAAGAGTTGGAGAAGATCAAAGAAAATCTTGACAAACACAAGGCTGGATCAACTAGTAATAGCGTTCCCTTAACTTTCACAAAAGCCATGCGACAAGGTGCACTCCAACAGTATCTGCAGCAGCCAACAGTACAGCGCAATTGTAGACACCAAGAAAGAAAAAGGAAGATTGAGGAAAGAGCCAAAGAGTTTGTTGATCGCCATCAACAAGATTCTCAGATGAACGAGTGGGAATTCCCCATGAACAATTTGGCTGCGGTTGAACTTGGCTGAGAGTAAACCAAACCCATCTTCCATGTTAGAAGACAAACAACTAAGGATTCATTCCGCCATTTACCACAATGTTTTTTTTTCCTTCGGTCCACTAGCAAGGACGGCTTTCAAAATGTTTAGGACGATGCGCCGTTAAATCAAAAGGGTCCGTTGCATAAACCTTTATAAAGACGTATTTAGACTAGAGATAGGAGGACAAAATTGACATTAAGCTGGTGAAAGACGGGGAAATGTTAAGACATCGAGGGCTTAAGCTTAGTATCTTTTAGTTTTAGGCTAAGCCTTAATTTTAATGTTAGCGTAATGCACTCATCAATTTAAGAATTTGAATTCTACTCGCTGAGCAAACAACTTACGGCTTTTGCTTACATCATTGCTCTCGGGGCGGGAAATTTTGCTCGGGGACCCCTGGAGGAACAATTCAAATCCAGGACCCAGATCATCGACTAATGCCTTTCCTTACCCATGCGCATCGGCGGATTCAGACCAAGAGCTAAGGGGAGGGGCAGGCCGCTCTCGTTTTTGGTGTTGTCGTCTGCAAAAAGTGCAGGACATTTTAAAAGGACTTTACTTTTAACTTCCAAAAATAAGTGGGGGGGGGGGGGGGGTGGGGGGATCCGCCACTGATGCGTAGGACCATTAACGAGAGCAAGGGATTTCATTTTAAAGTTTCGAATTTTATCGGTACATAAACTTTGCAATCAGTTACATTCGTTTTTGTAATGAGGTGAGCTTAACAAACTAATTAAGCAGTAGTCCAAAACTGTCTCATTTGACTTCTGGAAACACCTTGTCCTGGCTTAAAGACAACAATATTTGTGTTACGTCCTTAAATATAACTGATTTAAGTTTTGTTAAGTTTAAAATGGAAGAAGATTTTCTGTTTATCAATCACATTCTGTTGATAGGAAAATATTATCTTTATTCAAGGAAATGTAATGGAAGTCTTCCTTCGTTTGGCGGTTTTATTGCCAGGACGAGGCGTGTTCCTGGCAATGAGCTACATATCGCGAGGGAGAGGGTAAGGTAACTTTACATTTAAGGAAATGGGAAAAGCTTATGAAACGTTTGACGGAGTAATTGTTGATTGCTCTTTGTAATCTCAACCGGCTATTTTATTGTTGTTTTTGTCGTTGTCAGCATATATGACCATAGTGCTTGTTTGTGTAAATGTAGATATGTGTATAAATATATTTTAAAAAAATTAACAAAAAAATAAATAATAAATAAATAAACAAATAAAGTTTATGAACTGGAATGTTTCGTTAGGCTCGACCGAACTTCATCAGCCACAATAAATTGTGAATGACTGTAAAGGAGGCCGGGTAATACCGTGTTGATTTAGGTCTCGGTGGGACTAAAATCATATCATTTTGTTGTGACTGAAGAAGTTCGGTTGAGCTCAACGAAATATTCCACTTTTTAAACATTTTATTGCGCTCTGAGTTCAGGAAATTGTTTTATAGCTTCTTAATAGCCCATTTCCGAGTTGCTGTACATGTATGCCTCAGTTTCAAAGCGAGTCCTGGTGCCAACCATTCAAATGGAAATGAGTTGCGTATTCTTATACAAATCAAACTCATTTCCCTTACAATAGTTGGGCACCAGGACTCGCTTGGAAACCGAGACAAACAGCAACTCGGAAATGGCCCATTATGATTTCAGAGCATGCAGGAAGCGAATAATGGGGTTTTTTTTATTAATGAAAGTGGCCATTTTGATTAATTAATTGAAAAACTTGCGTCTATTGGGATTTTTTCGGCGTTGACGAAACAGTCCGAAGTGAAGAGTCAAAGCATTCGCGAATAATACGTTCTATTTTTTGCTCCCACTCAACTCGATTTGCCATGCTTGTACCTTTTGTTAAGTTGTTGTTGTGGTTGTTGTTGTTGTTGCTTGTACGATCTTACGGGTGAATGTCCACTCGGTTTAGAAACGGACTATTTAGGCTTCGACAACCTGAGCGGAAGCCATCTTCAGAGTCAAGAGACTTAAAGGGGCTAGGTCACGCAATTTTAGACAATAACAGCACTGATCAAATGGTCATATAATTAACTAAAATATCAAAATAACTTTTCAAAACTATAGAAGAACTCTAACAAAACACAGGGAAGCCAAGAAGGGACATGGATGGACAAAACTAGAGAGGATTGAAACGGATTGAATTTGGGTAAATTTGAAAAACGTTGGCCCACCTTTTTTCAAATTTATATCAGTCTATATCACAATGTCATTTACAAAGCTGGAAAATCATTCTCAGTTGTTATGTGGCCGTGATTTTGCAAATGAAAGACTCTTGCTTTGCCAATTTGACGTTTAGAGCTCATAATTAACAAAATTAAACAAAATTACCTAAAATAGCGTGACCTAGCCCCTTTAAGTTCTTCTCAGGAATACACTCACCAAAACAATCATATTTCACTAAATCATGATATGACTCCTGGGTTCAAATCACTTTAATACTATTTTACGCTCGTAAAATAGCCAGCTGGTTTTGCTTCCAGCCACGTTGGAATCTTCATGCACGATTTGTTGTGTTAATGGCATTGGCCCTAAAAAGTCTACGAAGGTAGCGGTCAATTCATTTTGCACATTTGGGCAACTGTTGAAAGATAACCTTGACATTTAAAAAAATGTTTAGATTGAATTGCTCAGGCATGCATAATCAAATCGAAAACGCCAAGTGGACGAATTTCCGAGAAAACGACCGGAAGTTACGTCAAATTCTGGGACGAAAACTGCATGTCAAAGTACACAGAATACTGTATCTTGTTTCTGCCTATATATATGGCTTAGAACCGAGTTCATTTCTAAAAGCGAAGTCATAGATGAGTAAACTTAAATGTAACAACGAAAGACATCAAGGTAGGTAAAAAACCAAAGACAAAAATTGTGTTAATGAGATGTTGGTTAGATGTAGAAGTTCAATTATATTGATATTTTCGCCTCTTTGTGATTCGCAACTGAAATATCCAGCTTGCCAGAATTGTTGCCAAGGGGTTTCTTGTCAGACAATGGTATTCAAAGCTTTAAGTTTGTATGTCAGTCGCAAAAAAATAACTGTTGAACATTATACTCAGCGAAAGGAAATCCAGAATCTCTTCTCTCCTCGGAGTTTTCATGTAGTAAGCTTTCAGTCGGCATTAAATTTGCTGAACTGGACTTTTGGAGGGTCTCAAAGCGAAGTCTTTGATTTTCAAGATTCTTTTACGAGTTACTGAGAAACCTAATCCAGACATGTGCCGGTGTCACATCCAGAAAAACGTATCTGAGACAACCGATAAAGTTCTTAATCAAACGGCAATTTTACTTCTTTACTGAAATATTTTACTCTTCTTTTAAGATCAATGAGACGATTAACTTGAAATCGCTTTAACCAAATTGGCTCAATGCATTCGGCGGCTACATGATTGACGTCCCGATATTGTTTAAAAGTCATTGCATACACTTCCTGTAATTTTGTAAACGACAGCGAACGACTGTACAGAAATTGGTTCAAAGCAGATTACGTCTTCCCCGATTTGCAAACTTCCCGAAATTATAGTAAGCCTCATGCATTGATTGCAAAATGTTGTCCGCCGTTGGAGAACTAGGAAGGGAGCTTCGTCGCTACGGATCTTATATAGAAAAGAAACTGTTTAAGGCTAAGACAAGTCTGTCGGTCTGAAATTGTGGACTGGGGGATAAATTTGTTAGCTAATAGCCCGGGGGGGGGGGGGGGAGGTACGGCGCGGCCCCTCATACCCTGACCCTTTTTAAGACAAATATCGCTAATTTTCCTACCCATTTTAAGACAGAATTCCGATTTTTGATACCCTGTTTAAGACATTTAACCCAGTTTAAGACAAAAATTGATAAATCTTTACCCTGATTAAGACAAAAACGATAAATTCGGTACCCTGTGCAAGACAAAAACCCCGAAAAACATACCCTGGCTGGCCGCACATCCCCATTAAGGCCTTACAAGAGAGTACCCCCCCTCCCCCCCGGAGCTAATAGCACCTTTTTAGGTCAGTTCGAAGCCTCTTGCCAAGGTATTTCTA
>NC_090886.1:6072719-6075219 GCF_036669925.1 Montipora capricornis | reverse complement strand
TTTGCCGTCGTCAGCAAAACAACAACGTGAAATAGCCAAATTTGAGGTTTTTTGAAAACCGTCAGCACTTAAGGATAAATTTTCATTTTCTCCCCTAAATTCAACGTCGTTCCGACCAGTTTCATTCTTGAGGAACTACCACAACCTTGTCATATTACAAAGGTTAAAATAATCACGCAGTGATAGCAATACAGAGAATTTATATATTCAGATGACGTTCTCGTTGCCGTCGCCGTCGTCGTTGCTTAAGTTCTCTACTGATGTCTCAAAACGGCTTGTGGTGTATGGGGCCACCTAAGAAGAAACAGCCACAAGTCAAAAGGAACTTTGCCGAGTGCTGGAAGATGTACAGATGTAGATGTTTTTATTTGCTTTTCTGGCGGTAAATAACTTGGATGTTTAGAAGCGATGAAATCCTCTAAAATTGCATTGCACAGAGCAGTACGCGGCCCTTTTCGCGCTAATGCGTACGGCCCTCATGCGGGAATTTTATCAATAGGGAGCTTAAGCACGCGCGTTTTTGAGACGCGGACAGCAACCGGAAGTGAGCTGTTTTCTCTTTTAACTTGTCTATATTGCTAAGTATCTTTTCTCCATTAGAAGTGATCAGTGTAAAAATCTGGGAGACACCACTGCCCTGGCACGCAAAATGTTCTTTTCCGGTTGCCGTCCGAGTCTCAAAAACGCGCGTGCTTAAGCTCCCTAATAGTTTTACAACGCGCGCGGGGCCGTACGGGCCATATGATAAATGTCTTTATGCACTACTTTTGTTCTGAGATCCTGAAATACGATGGATTCGTTTACTTCTGTTTACAGATCGCGGATAGTGTTTGCGGTTTGTGATCCTTTTAACGAGCTCGAATATGGCCAATGTGTTTTCCAGCCAACTTTGCTTGATGAGGATCAATTCATAGCTTTCCAAGCTGCACAGGAAGTGATGGTGGTTCGCAATCCATGTTACCATGTCGGAGACATCCGTGTTCTGAAATTAGTGAAACACATGCAACAGTACGATCATCTCAACGACTGCATCGTATTTCCTACGAAGGGACGTCGACCTCATGCCGATGAATCTTCGGGAGGTGATCTCGATGGGGACGAGTTCTTCGTAAGTTGGGACTCCCAGCTGATTCCTCAGTGGCGAAGTGCCCCGTTCGACTACTCGTCGAGCAGCCCACTCGACGTCATCCCAAATGCTATTAAACAGGTATAATTTATTTGGAGTTGCATCCAGTTAGAATCTCAAATGCGATGTGCAACGGAATTCATTTCATTTTCAGAAACCCTACCCAACAATCAACTAGGCGCATTCACCTGTTTAGAAACAAAGCCAAAAGGAACCTTCCTTTCCTGTGTTACAAAACACTTGACCGCAAAACAGAAACATCACGATACGAAATCCCAAGACCTTTATGTGGAGTAAAGGTGGGAAAAAACGCCGTCTGATGAAACCAGCTGTGGTACCGTACATGCCACCAACTCTTGCCAAAGAATTCTTGCCACAAAAATCGAGAAGGTGCTGATTTAAGTTCGTGAAAGTCTTGATTGACGGATCAACTACAGCGGAGTAGTACCTCCATGACTCCCCTAACACAACCTAAGCCCTCTGAATCCCTGCCAGTTCCGCGAAACTACTTTACCACAACTGACCACGGGCCACCAATCATCAAAATGTGTTGCGTGACTGTGTCACTGTGTGCTGTCGTTTGTGGAAATGTAGTTGCGTAGGATATTTGTTTTACCGATTAATTTCTGAGTATATTTGAAGTGCCGGTCATAATAGACGAAATGGACTGAAAAATGACCCTCACACCCAGCTGGACAAATTAAACAATTGTCTCTTATAGAGACCTTTATAGAGACCTGAAAAATTCATGCGGCTTCACCGAAAGCCACCACCCTTTTTCAGGTGTCTGCAAGAGACCATTGCTTAATTGTTCAGCTGGTTGCGGGGATCACTTCTCCATTTTATCGTGGCCGGTATGGACACAAAACGCCCACAAACTGAATGATTTCATACAAACTGAATAGAGCACATCAAGCAAACTTAATCAAATGAACGTAAAGTTAATTGTCCTTTTCCGAGTTCATGTCTCCGACGTTTTTCTTACGAAAATTATTTTTCATTCATATGTAAAGTAGAACTAATCACCATCACAAAAACTTCACACTGAGACTCGCTATGAGGAAGAGGTAGACATGAACTCGGAAATGGCCAAATGACACCCGAACTTTATGAGAGGCGTACAAACTTTAAAACTTGTATACAAATCATTAATGACGAACAAGGATACACGGACATAAAAGAAGACATACAAATTTATAATTGGCAGAGCTTACAAACTTATAGGAATGCTAACAAACACAAACTGCTCAAAAACGTAATAAAATGACTAACCTGACTTTAATAAAATTGAAACAAATGTAATGAAATTGTTTTTCACTTAATATAAACTTAGTGTATTTCTTGCAGATTTTAGGACTGTAACCATTTTAAAAT
>NC_090886.1:6035219-6067719 GCF_036669925.1 Montipora capricornis | reverse complement strand
AGGCCCCGAACCCGGACAACTCGATCCGGAGTCGAGCACACTGACCATGAGGTCACCGCGCCTCCCATGGCACCTCCCATGGTTGCAAATGGACTGGTGAAATGGTTGTGCGCATGCGTGATGTGTTGGCCACATTGAGCAGGTGTTATAGTATGTCACCTTGCTTTTTTTTGTTCACTCCAAAGGAGGGGGCAAAATGCCAACAGCGGTTACAAACATTTGCTTAAACCCGCATAACTCTTTTTATAAACTTAACGTTTCGTCGGTTACAACATATATATCATCAGAAGTGATTATTATTCAGTTACAGATAAATTTAAATTTAAAAATACAAATGAACTGTGAACTAATGAAATTGATTGACATAAAACGACAAGAAATATCCTAATAATAGAGATAACGTTTCTCACTGCCAACGTTTTCATTTAAGGCTGGCTTTAAATCGCGTATAGACAGGCTGCTCAAAAGAGCTTTTAAGCTTGGTTACTGTAATGAACGTTTTTTCATTGAAAATATTATTGCCCTGAAAGATAAGAAGTTTGGGACAAGATCACTGACAGTAATTTAATAACAGCTTTAGATGACCTTCTGCGACCGAGGCGAACTATGGTTACGTTACGTAAGAGGCGTCACAACTATATTAGGGAGCTTACGAAACGACGACGCCGACGGCAACGACGACGCTACAAAACAATAGGTTTAGCGAGCAAAAACAATTGCTCTGCACGCTCTGCACGTGCGTTTTACATTTTGGTACTTTTCTTTGCCGTCATCTCCTAAATGACGACGTGAAATGACCAAATTCAAGGTTCTGTGGAGGACGTTAGCACATGACGATGAATTTTCAGTTCTCTCTCTCCGCTTCGAACCCACTCGACAGTTACTACACATTTTTAACGCGGAACTACATGAAATAGTTTCGTAGTGATATGAATAACGCGGATTTGTATTTTTAAGTGAAGTCCTCGTTGCCGTCGTCGCCCTCGTTTCGTAAGCTCCCTATTATCCCGCTTGTCAGAACTGAGCGTTTCAAGAGAACTTTTATAAATAGATGCTTGTTTTTGTAGTTAGTTGTTAGCTAGTTAGTTAATTAGTTGTCTGTATAACTCAATTATTCCATTGTAACTACACACGTCTGTTGTTTAGAGTATTTTAATAAGGACCTTTATTATTATTATTATTATTATTATTATTATTATTATTATTATTATTATTATTATTATTATTATTATTATTATTAACCATAAAGCAAACCTACAGCGCGTATTTCGTTTTTGCATGCATGTCCTCAATGTTCTAGACATGAAATCATGATATAAAGCTGTAAGATCTAAAATGTAAAGGCCTGCAAAGCCTTAAGGCCTATTTGCAATCAAACAATTTTCTAAAAGTTGTTTAATTTTGTAGACAATTTTTTATGCAACGGCCAGCTGAACAAAGCGAAAGCGCCGGATCTTGGGAGATCTTATCAGCAAATAATTTAAGACCCTGAAAAAGTCAGGCCGTGCCTGACGAAATATTGTTAAATCCAAAAGATATATATCCTCAGAGCCGTACAACCAGTCTTGTCGTATTATTTTGTTTTACCTTTTAAAGCTAATCTGGTTCTTTCGTAAGGGGGGGTCTAAAATGAAATTTTAAGCTTAACAGGGTTCCTATATGCGGGTGTTTACTGTATCTGAAATGTGAATGGAACGAAGCGAGAGTTTTTCCGAGAATGCCCGAGTCTGCCGAGTCATAATCGATGATTCAAATACTTCTAAGAAAGATCCTAAGAAATGTAGATAATAAGATTAATCCGAGCTGGTGGTCATTAAAAGGAGGATAACTCAGATGCTTTGGTCTTGAAGTCCACATTCCAAAAGCGCCACAATGATCTCAATATCATCTGACCCCAGATAACCCGAATATAATCCGTCAAAACAACGTTTGTGATTCTGTGATGCGAGAAGTTATCGTCGCCTAAATGCGTTGTTTGTGGAGGTCTGAAGTGATGAGAAAAGAGTTTCCGATGCATTGTTTAAAAGAGCTTTTACACTTCAGTTGGCTTTCTACAATCGCGTGTTGTAAAGCTTTAATTTCACCATCTGTCCACGGAATGGCGTCGAAATATACTTAAGAGCCATGTTAATAGCAGAGGTTTATTAGAAACTATACATTCGCGACAGACTCAAGAGCGAGGGCGGAGTAACGATAAAATTATACGAGAACAACAAAGAAGAGGAAGGAAGCGACATAACCTTGAGTTGCAGATCGTGTTGTTGAATGCAATGTGCAGGTAAGAAGTGGAACCTTCATTGCGCTCGAATAAGAGGGCTTGTGTTTGCCCAGTGGATGACACGGCTCACTTTGATCCAAAAGACGCTTCACAGTGATGCTAAGCGAAACAGACAGCTTGACAGAAGCAATTTATTTTAATGTATCGTGTCGTTTGGGGTCAACTACTCGTGACCAAATTATTCCGCGCTGATAGTACATCCTAATGGTTGTCGCTCAAGTTTGAACTGTCTTAATCGCTTTAAAGTAGGATTTTTGAAAGCGCTTACCTTTCAAAACGAACTATCGGCTTCAGTTGACACGGCTTAATTCGAAATTGACGTTGAATCAAGAATGGATAAGACAGTAGAGGGAGCAGATCAAGACGCCAGTGCACCACAATCCGCTGGAAATTTTAATCTAGAACAGTGTGGTCGAAAACTGTCTTTGAAAGATATAAGACGGTATGGAAAGAAAACACTCCCATGTCCGGGGGGATGTGGAGAGGAGCTTGAACTGCGTGACATTCCGGATCATGATTGCATCAGGGAATTGAGGAAAAAGTTGGAGAGTGCGGAGAATAGTGTATCGAAAGGACAATCTACCGACAGCGAAACTAGCATAATGGAGAATGTGTACAAAGAACATCTAGCGCTTCAAGATCGAAAAATCGAACAGATGTCAACCGAGATCAAGGAGCTGCTGTCAGAACGGTCGCGTCGAGACGACATATTCAATAACAAGGAGACTTTTTACAAGGAACAAATTGCAGCGCTGAGGGATCAGGTAGCGAAACTGGAGAAAAGGCTTCAACTCCGAAGGCCTTCGAATCACGATGACAAAGCGTTTGAAGAGAATGATGCAGTCAAGGAATGGGCTCTGAGGTACGACAAATTACTCGCCGAAAAGATCACGCTAGAAACTCTATTTCAGAGAAGAGAACGCCAGTGTCAACGCGAAGTAGAAGCGCTTAAAGAGGAAGCTGCTATGCTTCGTGAAAGCCTCCACCTCGAGCGAGAGATGCTATCACTGGAGCATGACTTCACAACGTTTAACAAGCTGGCAAGTTTAACAGATCAGTTGGAAACTCTCGTACAACATAAACATCAACAGCGTGGAAGACGCAAGCACCACAAGGCCAAAGACTTGTGCAAGGATACACTAATGCCGAACGGGAAAATTCAACGAAGACGAGTTCCCAATTCGGTGGGAAGTTCTAACTCCGAGTCCGTGGATTTTGAAGAAGATATGGACGTGGAAGGTATCAGCAATTAGGAACTGTAAATAAGTTTCGATATCGGACCAGCGAGGTTATCTGATACAACTGACGCATTTGTTGGACTTCACATACTGTTTTCCTCAACCCTCTTTTTCCAGCAGTGCATTTCGCTTTTTTGAGAGAACGAGAAGGACGGTAAATAAAAGGAACCCTTCTACCGGAAGATAATTGCTTAGTCACGCTACTCAAATTAGATTAAAGTTTTCGTAACTAGTAAAGTACAATTATTTTTTGCAACCTCGCTCAGTGACTCCAGATTGTCAGTTTGTTAATTCATGGAGTTATTAGTTTCGCGACGTACTGATTATTAAACAAACAAAGACGGTTTATATAAGCACTCCGGTTTCCCAAAGAAACAATTAATGTCGCCATGCGCAAAACCGTGGAAAAAGGAATCTTTTGTAAGCACATCTGTCCGAGCCCCAAAGGTTCTATTTTTAGTGCCTGCTTCAGTTGCTGACAATTTGAAGATGTCGTTCATTCCCATAAGCGTATTTAGAGGAAGACGCCTGCTTTGGACTAGTAAGCTTCAAAGTATGCATTGCTTGGCCGTGTGTCGCAGACGGACAGAAACTGGCAATCATTAGGCACGGGACGGAGAAATCAAGGGATATTTCCGAGGAAAGCCAAAAACGTTTCAAGACAGTTCAAGGGGTGTTACAAACAACTGCCGGAATTGACATTCCGGACCGTTTATAATAGCCGTCTTTTCTTGTTGAGACCACCGACCCGTTCAGACCTCACTTTTACATTCAAAATAATTTAATTAAGAAATGACACAGTGGTTGAAGTGTTGCTATTGTGTCCAGGGACCGCGCAGCAAGTTTTCGAGTGGGGGGGCTAAAGAAGAATGCGTGAAGGAATTTTTTTTCTGGGCGGGAGGGGGCTCCTTGAATCGCGCCAACGCCTTTTTCCAGTTTGAAAACCCTTTAGAAATAAAGCAGACTTCCTTACTTCTGGCAGCTCGAAGATTTGATTTTGCATTTTGTTGCATGCAAATGAAACACAAAACATAATTGCTTTGCTAATTATAGTGTAGCCAGGGAAATTTCGAAAACCACTTGGATTGAAATGCGAGATTCTGTTTGCCACAATGCTTTTTTGGAAATTAATGCTTCATTCTGTCTATTTGTCTTTGCCAGTAACTCTGGCCACTTTCGAATTAACGATTTTTTGGTATTTTTCACTCCGTTACTTTTGTTAAATTATTTTTTGTTTAATTTATTTTTATTCTTGCAAAAAAGTGGGGGGGGGGGGGGCTAGAGACCCCCGAGCCCCTCCCTCTGCGCGGTCCCTGCTGTGTTGCTAAAAACGGAGCAAGTGGTCTTGTACACGGCAACGGTGCGAAACGAGGTGTTTTTAATCTTTTGAGCATCGTAAATTACTCAGTTCACACAAATGCCAATAAAAAAATATCGCTTTTTCATCGCTTGGGTATTTGTTGGTTCACCACTGCTGGTGACGTTTAAAAGGTGTTTTACTGACGGGGCCGTGAGATAATAAATTTGTCGCACGAGGGCTGACAGAGTAAAACGAAATTCGATTTGAAAAAAACAGAACTTGACTCGCTGTGGCTGAGAAAGCTAACATGGGAATGGAATAAATACTTTGGTGAAATGGCCGGTGAGGTTTTCAACAATATAATTATTTCATCCCAAAATGTTACATCAATGGGAAAGTGACTTGTATCCCGTTTATAGAACCAGTTTACTATTTTGATTTTAATCCCCACTACGCCCCGGGGGCGACCAGCAAAATGAAGACGCCCAGGCTTTTTCTGTCAAAGGCGATTTAAAAATTGGCGTTGTCGCCAGGGGTTATGCCTATCAAAACAAGAAATAACCTTGTGACAAAATCAATGTTGATAATTTGGGGCCTAAAATTCCCGGTCATTAAAAACTGGCAGTCAAAGATGAACAGAAAATACTTTGAATTTCTGAATGCTTATGTTGATGTCTTTTTTCCCTATTTGTATTACTGTGGGCGCGAGGGGTTATAAATATTGGTTAAAAAAAATACCCTTTCGGTCTTAGACACACAAGAAGTAAACAGGAAACCACAAGTTGATTTTACAAACTGGAGAAGGAACTTCTCATTTCCGGCCGCCAGTGAAATGAAAAAGAAAAACACTCAACCGACGACGGCTGGGAGCTGGTAATAATCCGCTTCCAAGAAACCTGTTTGAATTGCACAAATATAGAGAGATGGAAATTTAACCGCGGTTTTTTTTTCACGCCAGTATTTAATTCCTCAAAGCAACAGGGATCTTGAACGAAAAAACTGAATGAGCGCTGAGGCGAGCTAAAAAATGGCTTCAGGGTAGAGGACGATAGGTTTAAAAAAATTCAGGGTGGAGGAGGACGGGAAGGGAAGAGCCCCAACTTCACTAGATCCAATTCTCTCCTAGCTGCGCTTCCAATATGGCGGCCCTTCAACGAAAGTTCGCCAAAATAAAGCAAAAGAGAATTTGTTCAATGATATTTTCAGAAAGCCACTTGTTTTTGGCACGAATTGAAAATAGGAAAGGCACTGGAGGGACCCTCGCACCCAACACTTCACGAGTTTCTGGTTATATAATTATTTTTTTGGATTTTTTTCACTAGAGATATACGGAGAAACACAATAGGACTCAAGATTCCCCGAGGATTTATTTAAAAGTGATCTGGACCGAGTTCACTTACAGTCTGATGGCGCTTGGTTCGTATTTCAAACTCCAAGCAATGGTTTCCCATGTGTAAACCCTATAAGTTATAACGTACATCACGTCAAACTCTCTTGGAGATTTCGAACCTTCTCATCTTAAACTTAAAAGAAATTCAAAGAAAGTCGTAAGGGGTTCACGCCGCAGCTGCTACCCTCACAAACCGTCCACTTGTAAATATCATTGCATTGATTGTAGTGAACTAGGCGACGGTTTTTCACGAAAAGAAAGATCCTCCATACACTTTGCCTCGCCGGCAGTTTCATCCATAGCAACTAGCTAAACAATATTACGCATCCTCGGAGAACCAGGGGTAATCAGTCGGGACGGGATGAGAAAATCCCGGGCAAAATCGGGTAAAACTTAAGCCAGTCCCGATTCTGCCCGTTTTGTCTCCGAGGAGTACTCCACTGTCAACCGTCTTTCCATCGATACCAAGCCTTGGAATCAGTTCTTTCCATTCAAGCAAATGCCACGATCCGCTGGTCTTTCCGATGTCGATGCCTTCAAAAGGCGGGGACGACGTCGAACTATACAAATTTCTTCATAAGCGTTCTTTTTCTCTTCGTGTATTTTTGAGGTTAATTACTTTGGTAAATGTGCCAAAGAGAGCAAATTCAAGGGTTTTAAACCCAGTCTTTTTCGACTATTCATATTTCTGGCAAAGAAAGCAGTGTCGCTCGTGCAGAAGTTTGTCGGTTTTCCCCGGCTAATGGACATTTTCTGTGCTTGGCATTTAGATGCGAGATATTACCGAATTCAGTGTCGCATTTATCATCGCTCAATCGTCATTACCCGGCTTTTTCCACGGTCGCCAGCAAGCACCGTACTTTCCCGCCTTGCTCAATGATTGTTTCCCGCCTTTTCACCTGCTCGCGTTTCAAGGCCCGCGCTTGTTGCCTTGTGACCAACTTTGACTCACATTTTCTTGACTATGTCTTTAATGTCAATAGCCAGGCGACGTTTATCCACCGAACCAGCGAAGGATTCGCCTGAAAAATCGAAGAACAAATAAAAATTACATTTCATGAAACTAAAGAAGCATTAGACAATTTTCCTTTTGCACAACGTTTTGAATTTTTAAGAAAAACACAACCTATGACTAAGGAAAACAAATATATTGAAACTGTGACAGTACCGTCCCATGCCTGTTTGATAAGCGCATCTTTGAGTCGCTGTGAGTAGGGATTCTGCTGCAACGCATAGGAAACCAGTCTTTTCAGTTCATCTTCGGGCGACAAATTTTCTGCGTCAGAATATGATAAATTAAAATTCGTTAGTTGTTAGTGCAAACCCATTTTGATCGCTGGGAAAAAGCGTCGCAAAGAACTTTACTTGATTTCGCTGGAAAAAAGTTATGCATTTTGACGTTGGAAGCAAGGGATTTCATGAACAACAGCAAGGCAGTGATAGAGTTTGCTAGATGCTTTCTGGACTCATTTCCAATGTCCGATTTCAACCAACTACGAAACAACACCAACCAATCACGTCGATGTAAACAAAAAAAAAAACCGGCGAGCCAATCACAGCAATGAATGCAGCCGAGCGAAGCACGGGAAAACGCGTGCGTCGCGTGGTTGTGAGAATGAGGAAATACATCACCCAATCACCAAGCTTAGTTAAGTGAAACCAAATCAATCACGACCATATATACTTTCACACTTTCAACATGTACTCGACCGAAAACATCCAGAGTCCCATATTGCATTTAAGCACTTGTTCAAGTCTTAACATTCTCTCTGAAATTTCCAGTTTCTAAACAACCCTCTTTGGCGTAGAAAACCTGAGAATTTTCTTCCAGGCACTGTAATATTTTAAAATCAGCTCCATTCAACACATACCTGCCGCGCCATCAACTGGTCGAGGAGGAATGGTACAGAATGCTATGATGTCTCTCAAAGACTTCACTGATTCGTCATTTTTTGTGCGATCAACTGTTGCCCTTGATGGTGTGTGATTTGCGCCCAAAAATGAACTGCAATTAAGTGATAGATGAAGAGTATCAAATTTTGTCAAGAATAACATTCTGTTGTTATGGTCTCGGTAAATGAAAATTTTAGTACATTGCTCGATTTTTGTTTTGTTTTTTTTTTGGGATTTTTGGCATGAGTGGGTGCTAACTTTTATTTTGGCAGAAAACAAAAATCAGAAAGTGCTTTTTAACCCTTCTAAAATGAGCCTTTTCTGTTTCCCGCCATGAGTTGCCCACGAAAAGTGATTGACAGCCCATGTCTATTGCGTGACGCAAAAATCAAAATTCTCCCACCTCCAGTCGGGACAGGTTTTAAGCTATCGCTTTGAAACTTTCACATATGATGGATAATGATATAGACTCAAACCGAGTGTGAGGAATTTTCCGATTTCCCTTTATAACTCATTTCATGTCAGTTTCTTTGCGTAAATCGCGCTCGAGATTCGACTTTTTAGTTTGAAATGCAATAATTCCGCTAATACGAGACATATGCAAATTTCCTCACACCCTTTTTTAGGTCTTTTATCTGTCAATCAGATGCAATAAAAAGGAGGTTGAATATTAACAACGCGAAAGGGCTGGAGCTTCAGCAGTAAACTCGATACCTCTGAGTTCGAGAGCAAAAAAATTAAGCGCCTTTTGAAATTCAATGAAATAAAATCTTTTATAAGGTAATTTAGTCTTTTAGCTTTAATTTGATATATAACTTGCCTTTGTAGCGAAAATACTCGCGCGACTAGCATTTTTTTCTGTGGGCACCTCGTTTTCATTTACCGAGACCTTAAATCTTGTTTTGTTATTTTGCATGGCAGCATGCCTGTTTTTCCTTCTTAAACGTCTTTTGTGACGTCAAGAATCCACAACAAAGAACTAAACATTAACCTTGTCAGCACCAGAGCTAGCAATCTCGTTCCCAGAGTCCTCGTTCCCTTGACCAGCGGTCGGGAAAGAGACACTCTGGTCAAATCCAAAAAAAAGGCCATATTTGATTGGCTGTTGATGGATGTTTCGGTCCCTTGTGGAATGAAAGTAGTGAAATACATACGGCGACATTTGATTAACGCCTTCCCGAAACCAGTCGGAAGGATACAGCTCGTATCCTTCGAATTGTACACTACATTCTTTAAAGCCTCATAATGAGCTTCCTTTAGGGAGAGTTCAGATTTCCCTAACCTCTCGAGAGTGTAGTCCAATACGTCGTGGAAGTGCGCTACTTCAGAGGAAGAAGCCATATTTCCAAATGTTTGACTTTCCACGCATAGTCAGAAGACCCTCCACGCATGCGCAGTTATTGAAACGGAACCATACTTTTCTGCTTCCGGTTTTGGGTTATTCCAGAGTCTCCCGCGCCCGTTCCGCTGGACATGGGTAACGGAGGCTCTGGGATCGAGATTGCAGAGCTAGTGGCTGTGGTCATAACAGATGGACAGTCTTATGATTAAACTCCAAAAATCTGAATGTTAATTCTCTTTACTGACTGCCATACATTACTTTTTATGTCAGTTATGGGAATTTGATCTTATCTCTAGGAAAAAAAAGCCAGGTGATAAATTGCTTTATTCTCGTCACCAGTCTGCTTGACAATGTATTGACCTATTTAAGGAGAAAATTTATATCAATCACTCTTGGGAGTGTAAAAGTTACTATTATGAGCTCTTGTATTAGCTCTATACGCTTCATAACAACAACAGTTACGAAAGTCGTCATCAGTCCAAAAGCAAAAGGAAGGCTCGATGGTTGCAAATATGACGTTAATCGCAATTGAGTGTGTATTTCACTGCTCGCGATCCTGTAGATAAGTGGATGAAGAAAGCAGGGAATTGTATGATTAACTAACAGTTCTTACCCGAGTTTGAACATCTTTTTTCTTTTCATTAATATGGGATTTTTAGCTTTTGAGACAGCTTTTAGCACCACAGCGCGGTCTGGTAACCTCATTTTTGTCAACTGAGCTGAATGTGCATTCATAGCTTCACGGAACGCTTCCTGAAAGAACACAAAACAATGCAATGTTAGACAATCGAATTTTCGAAAGAAGGCAAATGAGTGTCAGTTGCAATTGGTGCTGCACATAACAAGTGAAATTTCGAAGGAAAATGGTGATACATATCTTCTTTACTAGAGCAAAGATTT
Source organism: Montipora capricornis (assembly GCF_036669925.1). NCBI lineage: Eukaryota > Metazoa > Cnidaria > Anthozoa > Scleractinia > Acroporidae > Montipora > Montipora capricornis. The sequence continues at coordinate 6,057,378 of NC_090886.1, read as the reverse complement.
ATTTTAATGACGTAAAACACATTTCCTTTAGGTGTACTGTAACAGCTTATATCAAATATATAATACTAATACCAATTTGTCAAGCCTATATAGTAAAAGTAAGTGCTCAACTAATAACTAGAAAGATCGGATCATATCAACTACTGTTTTTTGAAGAGAGTGGAAAACCGAAGTACACGCAAAAGAACCTCTTGGAGCAGAGTATTAAAGCAACAAATTAAACCAAACCCATATGTGACAAAGCCCAGGAATCGAGCCCAGGACACACAGTCGATTACTGTCATCACTCTCCCAACCCTACTTCACAAAATCCTGACTTAATGAACAACTGACAAACCTCGTCGGCTACAATAATTGAAGGCGAATCAAGAGGAGTATCTCGCACAGCTCCGTCGTTAAGCCACGGATGCTCGAGCAATTCAGTGACTGTCATTCTTTGCGCTGGCTCAACTTGCAACAAGCTAGAAATGAATTGAAAGCAGAAAATGCAGTGGTGAGACTCACAAGCAATGCACACCACAGGTGCTTAAATGGAGCTTACGAGCCGTGCTCATACAATGCATGATTGTTGATAACAGAGCTGAGCCCACGTTCCCATTCGCTGAGCTGTGACGTAGCCTTTGCGTTATTCAGCTCTTTTAGGTCGTGTTCTATTGGAATCAACCATTTTTAGTTGGTTGGGTCGGTCGGGTTTTTTCGTGTTCTATTGGGAAAAAATCATTTTCGGTAGGTTTGGTTGATCAACTTTTTCAACCGGCATCAAACAAGGTTGAAACGGTCGAAAAAGGAATTGGCAGCAACCGCTGTCGTTTACGCGGTCCATTTAAAGTCGGCCGCGGGCTCCTGCCTTGTTCCTTTCGAGCCTAACTTGTCAAGGCAGAGAAGTCTGGTAATAACTATTTCCAGGAGTTACCGCGTTTCAACCGAAAACGGTTGGAAAAGTGTTCTATTGGGAAACCTCAACCGCTTCAACCGAAAGCGGTTGCGGTTGAAACGGTTGATCCCAATAGAACACGACCTTATTGTTAATATGTCGAGAAATGCCCCCAATTAGATGCAGGTGGATTTCAATAAGCGTCACGAAGTGTCCCCTTGCTATTCTACCCAACTTCAACGTCACTCGTGTCTCGGAATACAGACAATTAACCTCACAGTGTCTCGTAAATGCTACCTTATTATAGGAAATTAACAACGCACTTTATTAACGCGATTTTACAAAATTCGCGTTAATTTAATTTATCTTAATTAATGTCGATGTAAATTTAATGCACACCATTACAAAACCTTATTAGTTCCTCACTAGATCCATTTGAGCAATCCTAAAAGCTAACTACTGTGAATGCTTCTTTTTCTCCATGAGACATATGTATGTTGAGATTTTGTAAGTGCAGCAAATTCGTTTTACTGCAACAAACTGAGGCTTTGAAAGATCTTTTGAAGTGATAGGGTCTAGTTAGGTTTCAAAACAAAATTTTCGGTTGTAAAAAAAAACTTAGAAACATCCGTGGACTTGTCTTCGAAGGTTTTATTTACAAAAGCCAAAACGCAGTTTAGCGTTCAGAAATGTAAAGTGCGAGTTCGCAGAATTATGAAAATCGCAGTAAGCAAAGCAAGATGCTTATCGAAAAATTCCCGTTAATTTAATGCATGCAAACCTAACTTTTGAAAAATTCGCGTTAATTTAGTGAAACGTAAATTTTCATCGCGTTGTCAACGTGCATTGTTAATTTCCTATAACAAGGTACTCCTCAAGTACGAATAAACAGCTTTACTATCCAACTGTATTAGGCCATCCCCTTTTGTTTTCTCCGTTTCGCGTCGGCCGACCGACCCAAATTTTGGGCATTTTCCAAAAAGAAAAAAAAAGGGTTGACGACGTTTTTAAGCCATTTTTATGTCGCACAGGAGTTTCGGTGGTTGATCCTTTTTCCCACGCTGTCTTAATTTTGCCACAACATCCTCCAAATTTTTACACCATATTGATTTTGGGTTCACGTCTTGTTGTTTTCCTGGCTCCACAGCTATGATGCCGGGGTACCAGGCCTCCGATTCCGAGAAAGCTTATGAAAAAATTTTTCAGGCTTCTCGACGCAATAGAAATTTGCGCTCATCACTGCGAGACAACATGGTTTCATTTGATTTCATACCCGCAGTACAATATATGATGTATTTCATATATATCTTTCACTCATAATTACTTATCACGGGAAGTTGTGAACTCAGAAGTGACCAGCTCCCAACGTCAGTGGCTTCATAGCTCAGTTGGTTAGAGCATCGCACCGGTATCGCGAGGTCGCGGGTTCAAATCCCGTTGAAGTCCTGAAAATTTTTCAGGCTTCTCGACGCAATAGAAATTTGCGCTCATCACTGCGAGACAACATGGTTTCATTTGATTATGATTTTTTTTTAGGTTTTTTTTTTCCAATCCGACCGACCGACCCAATATTAGGAAACGCATTCGACGGTAAACAAAAAAAAAAGGGGATGGCCTTAGTTATTGTACAAAAAACGGACGAAACGAGTACAAATATTCCACGATATTGTACTGTTACTTATTTGTGCACTTGGTTATTGTACAGTAGAGAACTGGTTTGACTAGTTTAGGTGCTGACGTTGCCCCGCAAGCACAAAAATTCGATAATAAATAGCTTATTAGATGTTTTGGTGTGTAGTATCGCTGAGTATTTCTACTCGTTGTTTGTATTTTGACTTGCCCTAGCGGGCTCGTCAAAATACAGGCTTAAGAACCCACAACTGACGTCACTCCCACTCGGTTAGAGTTGATTATTGGGTTTCCACGCATCCATCCAGTCCATCGAACCAACGAACCATCGATCCATCGAACCAGCGAACCATAGAGCCAAAGATCCATCGACCGTCGGTCCAACGATCGATAAGAACATCACTAGTAACCAATAATCAACTCTAACCCCCATAAGTTATAGAGTGGGAGTGACGTCAGTTGTGGGTTCTTACACCGAGGTAAAGCCAAAATACAGTACAACTCGAAAAAATTCTCAGCGATACTACGCACCAAAACATAAATAAGATATATGCATTCGCCATTTAAATTAGCCAAAAATGAAGCTAACAATCACCCTTACCTTTATGATGGAAATAGGTAACAAAGGCGTGGACTTAAAGGGACATTTCGTATCGAACATGAAATTGGGCTTGCTCCTAATTAGCTCCATTTCTGGACATAAGTGGCTTTTATGTGCGCAAGTTGGGTGATTTACTTAGTCTGTTGCTAGAAGGATTTGTGAGTTTCTGATAAACTCCCCTTCCATCTCTTGGAGATTTGATGATCAGCCGCAAGCCTCGGCTATCTCTTTGAAAGTGAACGCCTTGTCAGGTGCACCCAACGAGAATATAGTTCAAAATCACTTAAACATAGCATTGTTAAACGTATTTCAGTATTTAAACGATAGATATAGGCATATTTTTATCCTCTAAAAATTTTTCATCTGTTCAGATTCCCTAGATGAAAGTCTAGTGATCCGAGAATTATAGGGATCAAAACTTACCTTTTCGAAAATTTCAGCCAGAAAAATGGCTCCCGAAAATTCTAGGTGACCTTTTTAGGGTAAAGATCCATTAAAAATGGGCAAGTATACCGTGTTTTAGATGTTCGAAAATCCTAGGACAGGCAGGCAAGCAAGGAATTTTACAACAAATCTGAAGAGAATGTGTTTGAAAAGATACACCAGGCTCTGCCGCGTGAAGCACGACGATGACATAACAAAGTCATTGCAATCTTTGTATTGGTGATTTTCATGTGATGTCGATGTCATCGCCGCCATGTTGGTGGACGAAAACAAAAGATCTCTCATTAGCTCCTTTTGTTCGTCAACATTGTTATCTGTGTCTCTGGAGATTGGTTGCAAACCATCGAAATGGAGATTTCCGTTGAAGTTGTTGCAAGTCAGGGATCAGCGGTCTACTAATTCAAAATACCTGGCTATGACTTCCTTGGCTTCTGCGGAAATCTTGGACCATTCTTTATCAGGGTAGTCATAATCTCCCGCCATGATCCTTCGCCTCATTCCCTGCGACAGCTGTTTACGAGGAACCTCTGAATAAAATGGCGGATAGCCACATAACATGATGTAGATCACAACACCCAAGGACCACATGTCACAGCTCTGAAGCAGTCCAAAAACAAAAGGTTAAATTTCAGTTTAAGAGTCAAGTATCGAATTGCGCAAGAACAAAAGTGTATCTGTAAACTACGGTAACAGACATTTGAAGTCTAATTGTAGCGGGTCGCGAGTCCAAAAATATAACTTTTATCGTAAAAAAAGTTGTAACTCTTTTATAATTTAGACATAGTGTGATGTGTCTATGGTTTGAAGAAATTTGAATGGGGCTTAGAAAGGTAAAATTCAAACACCCAAAGATGCCTTATCCTTATTTTTTGGCGAGGAAAAATTTCTTTACGGTAATATTATGACATTCACTGTCTGTATTCCCTGATGCGAGTGATGTTGAACTTGGTAAGGAAAGCAAGGGGCAACTTCTTGATGCTTATCATTAACGCTTATTATCAAAATTGTCGTGCATATGATTACGTGCATTTCTGGACATATCTCTTCTGATTGGTTGTTAGTGAGTTTGACAGACAGGGTATCATTTTCAGACAATTTCGTTTGCTTCAGGGAGTTTGACTGATGCAACCTCGTTTTTACCTCTGATTGGTTGATGAGTTTGACCGACGATTATTTTGTCAAAAAAGGTGAAACACGTCAGTTTCTTAACAGAAGTTTCGCAAAATTGACCAAAGGGCTTCGATCTATGGAACGACACCACGATTATTATTACCAAGTAAAACTTATCAATTTGAAGACTTCTTACCTAAGGGCTGGTTGAGTTTTTACCCGGCAATTTTTCAAAAATGATGTTGCAAGGTGAGGTTAGCATTCGTTCATTTTCACAGTCTTTTGTTCCAGCCCTGGTTGAAGAAGTCGCTGTACAAATTTTCTTCCAAACACCAGCAGACAATGTAAGACTCGTTTTCAACGCGAGCTACAATCTGATAATAAGGACATCTATGGGATCTATGGCGGCGAAGTCGACAAAAACGTCACCTCATAATAGGCAGCTTAAGCAAAGACAACAGCGATGACAACAAGAACGTCATCTCAAAATATAAATTCGCGTTATTTAAATAGCTTCGTGACTATTTCAACCTTTTTAATACTAGGAGGGTGTGGCAGTTCCTCAAAAATGACACTCGTAGGAACGGCACTTAATTTAGGGGAGAAAATGAATAGTTATCCTCAAGTGCTGAGGTTATTGATAACACCTCAAATTTGGCTATTTCACGTTGTTGTTTTGCTGACGACGAAAGAAATAGACCAAAGTGAAAAACGCACGTGCAGGGCGTGCTAAGCCATTGTTTTTAACCACTTAATAAGCAAATTTGTGACGTTCTTGTTGCCCTCGCTGTCGTCGTGGCTTAAGCTCCCTAATATAACTATGCACTATTAGTATAAATACACAGGTAATTATACAAAATTGCGCGCTCTCATTGGCTCGCTATCTCGGATTATTAGCCGATAATCACCTCGACGGACAAAAGGGAGCTTAACATCTACGACGACGACGTCGACGAAAACGCCACAAATCAATGATATCATTGGTTAAAAGAGCATAAATAATCGTGCTGCACCTGCAGCACGGATTTTAGCTCATATTTTTGCGGTTCTCTGCGTGACGACGACGTGAAATCACTAAATTTTAGGTTTTGACGACAACCAGGTGATCTGGTGACGTAACTCGGAGGACTGGGGAGAAAAATTTGAACGCCATATCCCACAACCGCGCGCGGCCTTATTTTCGAATTCAACATGGCAGAAGCGAGGTTAGATCTCATCGGGTCTACTTGAATATTCATTCAGTAACAGGAAATGTGGTCGACACGGAATGATCTATTGAGTTTTGGCGATGGAAATACCGCAGGGAGTTTGGAAACAACACCTAAGGCCGCGCGCGGTTGTGGGATACGGCGTTAATTTTTTTCTTCCCAGTCCTCCAAATTACGTCACCAGATCACCTGGAACGTGAGCATGCAACAGAGAATCTTTCATACCAATTTATTTTTAGGATACTTCGCCCACATTGTACGACGTGAACGAGATGGAATAATCGCGAAAGACTTTTACTAGAGCGAAGTTCTATTTTGAGATGACGTTTTCGTCGACATCGCCGTCGTAGATCTTAAGGTCCCTAAAGTGGCTGCCAGTAGTCGTTTTTCCACTGTAAGTGAAGATGATTTCGCGCTGAAATGTTTTTCTTTTTCTCTTTTTTTTAAATAATCACCTGTGTATTTATACTAAAACGAAGTGATTATCGGTGACTATTCACCTCGACTTCGTCTCGGTGAATATTCACTGATAATCACTTCGCCTTCGGCGAATAATTGTTAAGTATTGTAACCCTTGTAGCGATTATTCCATCCCGTTAATTCACGTCGTACAATATGGGCAAAGTATCCTAAAGATACATTCGGTACGAGCGGTTTACATTACAACTGGAAAGTTAAAAGTTCGCATTTCTATGCCCAAGTTGTCTCATTAAAACCTCAAATTTGGTGATTTCACGTCGTTGTTACGCAGAGTATCGCAAAAATATTTGCTAAAACGAGTGGCGAACGTGCAGTACAAGTATTTTTCCTCTTTTAAGGCGCCGACGTTGTCGTAGCGGTCGTCGTCTATTTAACTCACTAGTCTCAAAAACGCAAAGTGTAATCCTAGCGAAAAGAAAACCCTTTTGGTTTCCCGATTTGAATGTTATACCTTGTCATATGTGTACGGTTTTGCAAGGAAAGGAAATCTCCCTGATTTTTGAGCGCGGTGAATTCTTTGAGCCTCCAGGACCTGTGGAAGACAATTACAAATACACGTAGACGGTTAGCTTTCAATCGCTTGCACAAAAAGATCCAAACTCGTAGACTTTCTACATGTTGTCCGCTTTGCCATTAGTTGCGTCGAGGATATTATTGGAAGGTTTTTCAAGTGAAAGTATACCAAGCCATTAACGTCACGTCAGCTCATACTCTTCTCTACAAGTATAACACGCTCCACGCTTCAACACGGGCCTCGCCCTTCGAATAAGCACGTGCCTTACGCTCCACATCTGCACGTGCCTCAAACTCGACTTTACGGTGCCTCCCGCACTTTTGCATAAAGATCACTACTCCCCAGGATAAAGGCCCCGTACACACGTATCCGGATACACTTGAATCCGCAAACTTTCCTTTGCCGATGCACCTTCCGTCCACTAGTATCCAGTGAATCCGGCAACCGAATCCGCAAAGATGTGAATCCGCTCTCCACAGTGAAAACGTTTGAATACGACACGAATCCGACATCTTGTGGACGTCGAATCCGGTCGAATTCGTATATTTTGAATCCGATGACGTAACAAAATCGGTTCCAGTATTTACCGCGTGATCATCCAACATGGACTCTAAAACAAATGCTATCGCTTCTCTTCTTACTGAACTTAATTCCGGTCTGATAGCGTGTTTTCAGTTAAACTTGTCTATGTTCTCTCTTCACATAAACTTTGTGAAAAGACGACTCGTGTGTATGATTCTGCGCATGCTCTGTTGACTCCATTTACGGGCAGGAGTCCTAGATACTAGAGCAAATCCGGATTCGTTCAGATACGTGTGGACGGGGAAAGTCGATCCGAAAACGCTACGTGTGGACGCAGAAAATTTTCAAATGTATCCGGGACCCAAAGTGTCAATCACCTCAAAAATCCTTTTCGCTCAACAATTCTCTGCATTTGTGTAACACTAATTCTTTGGTTTGCTAAACTCTCTCCGTCAAAGCCGATGTTTTAGAGGCCCCTATCGTTTCAAAACGCTCCACTTTTGGCAGCGTTTCAAATCGACCCGGTTGCGGCAACGGTCTCGATCGGTGTCGTGTAAACAGAAGGCGTGACCGCATCGAAAATGATGCGTTCGTTCTTGTGAACGCTGCCTTAATTACATGCCACCAATTTGCTGAAAAAGGGAAAGGACACGCCTATTAATAGTAATTAGCCTTTGTTTCCTTTAATAAGATGCAAATAGGTGTCAGGTAAAAGGCCGCCATCAATCAAGTTCAAAGGAAAGAATACACTGTAGGTATCAAAAAAAGGACACAAATTTGCCCTGCTGTCTAACTTGACATTCCTGGACCCGCGAGAGATTAGCCGCGACCCGCGCCGATTGGATTCTCACTAACAGTTACCTGAAATCCACCACCATAAACAAAATATGGAAAGTCGATAAATACCTGCGGAGACACGTAATAAGGTGTAAACTGTGGCGTCACAAGATCACCGCGATCAATCTTGGCGAAACCAAAATCTGCAAGCTTGATTTTCACATTCTGGCGAGAGACAAAAACAGGAATCAAGTCGTTTCAATGAGGCGTCAAGTGATACAGGCCTACATACTGGCTTTATGCTTTAATATATGGAATTTGCTTTCAAAGTGAACACTCAATGCTTACCTCGCTTTTATCAAGAAGCAGCAGATTTTCTGGTTTTAAATCCCTGTGAGCAACGTTGAATGAATGGCAGTGGTAAACAGCTAGAGCAATCTGAAGCAAGAAAGTTCAAATATATAAAAAATTAGAAATAAATAATAATTAAATATTATTGTCAATCTCACGCCAACTCCAGCTTATGGGCCATTCAATTTTTTTGTCTTAGAATAGCTGAGGAGAAAGGGATGTTCTGTTTTGTGGATAAATCGTATGCTCTGTTTCCCAGGAAAAATTAAAATCACGGTTAATCGACGTTTCGATGTATCAAACATCATTCTCAAGATTGAGGTCGTTTATGCTAATGTCAAAGTTGTTAAGAGAGAGTTGAAGATTTTGAATATGTAATATGTGCATTCCACAGTGCTCGATGTTGTGTAAATATTTTAGTTAAGCATCTGTTTCCCAACCCTTCATTGTCAATGTACTCTTTTGGACGAAAAGTAGCCCACACACTCTGCATAATTTATGAGTTAATGATGTCGTAGTCTGTACTAACTTGTTTATGATTGTCAACTAATATCGCAGACCTACAATGTAAAGGGTAATAATAATATTATTTTATAAATGCTAAAAGTTTAGCAATGGATGTTGCCCTCGTAAAATTAAGAAGACAACAAAGTAAATACAACATATTTGTAAATTGCATAAAAAATGCAAGAAGCATTTCACCTGTTTGGTGAAGGTTACAGCCTCTTTCTCGGTAAATCTTCTTTTAGATCTAACAAGCTCGAACAGTTCACCTCCTTCCATCAGCTCCATCACCATCAGTATCCTTGGACTAAACACGGGAAAATGACTGTCAAGAATATTGAACAAACAAATTGTATTCACTTCAAATTAAAAATGTTATTGTTGATTTCCAGCAGCCATTTTGGTAGACCAAAATGGCACCTTCATACAAAGTTTTGTGAGACGTTTCGTCTAATAACTAAAAAATTGTGCACCACACAGACTTCAGACTTTGAGAAGTTGTTTCAATATATAATATATTAGTCTTTTATAACACTTCGTTTTCTTGGCTTTTTTAAAACATTGAAGGGTTAAGTTTTATTTTTTTGGTTGCGTGACAGTGAAAACGGTCTTTTGGAGACTCCTGGGAACTATGTAGGCCTTTAAACTAGGTTCTGATGAAAAAAGTGCACACTTCATTTTGGCTGATCACACCACTAAGAGAACATCATTCCAAAGTTAAAGGGATAGTTTTACAGTTTTGCGCATGTCCAAGCTTTGGCGCTAGCATTAGTAAATTTTACACTTTTTTTTACTGAACAAGATGATGTTCTTTAATCACAGAGAGTACTAAAGCAGATACACTGAATGACTGGGGCCCAAATTTTGAGGAAGATAAGTACTGCGGGTTTACAGTGTACACAGAAAATATCAAATTTAGTTTCGACCATCAAATCAATTTTTTTGTACCAGCCAAACATTTATTATGCGCACAAGTTGTCATAACACACAAGTTATCTATTCGCATGTAGTAGCTTCATTAACACAAAAGAAATTTATTGCATAAGTAATTCCACTTCTATGGCATTGTTTCCAATTCCTGCTTGTTTCAATAATAATGGAATTAAATAGGCTGTCACCGATGTGACAGTTTGCCCATGCACAGAGAGGTGAAACCCTACTTTTAAGATTTGAGAGCACTGAAACCTAAGAAAAGCCCCTGTCTAACTCTTATGATGAAAAGCTACTGTTACATGTTGTAGTGTTAAATGTCAAATACAAAATAATTGCTTAACTTACATGGGTCTCATTTCTCCTGGGAATTTAAAGTGCACAGCATAAACATCCACTACAGACACTATGTGAGAGTGATTACTGCATAAATAATGCACTTTTGCCTGAAACACAGAAAATATGAAACAATGCTGAGTTTGAGTCTGAATCTGAGTCCTTTCATGGGAACACAATCATGAGCTCAACCAATTGCCTTGCTCCCAACTGATTGGCTTCATAGCTCAGTTGGTAAAGCATTGCAACAGCATCTCAAAGGTCATGGGCTTAAAACCATGTTGAAACCGCCTGAATATGTAAGGTATCTATAAGAGACAATTATCATGAAGTGCGAAGGTCACTTCTCTATTTGACCTACTCCCACCTGAATGAAATGAAGCTCAGTCGGCATAGCACTGCACCCAGGCATCGCAGAGGTCATCAGGGTTCTCATTAAGTGCCAGCAGCCGGCTAAAAAACCGGATACTTTAAATTTAGAGCTGTCTACTTTTCGGTCATAAACTTGCTATAAACAATGACAAAGCGCTTCTCCCGCCGCCTACTTTTATATTTAAGCCGTCTACTCCAAAACTTATTGAGAACCCTGGGTCATGGGTCATTGTCCCATTCAGGAAAAGAACACTTCAGTCTCCCTTTTGTCTATAGCCCCCCCCCCCCCCCCCCAACCTTCAAATAGATAGAGTACATCTATTTCATTCAATGCTGAGTCTTAAATTAAGAATCACATAACAAACGCTCTTAATGGTTAAAACCGCATGCTTTTATGAGAGTACAGATGCATGGCTGGTGCCACTCGTAGGATTTGGAAAACAAAGCTTTCTGAAAATTTTAGCCACATGCATGAGGAAATTAAGAAATTTTTGATTATAAAACAAACAAAGAAGCCTCACCTGTTATCTGTTCCGTAGTAAACTATACTTACATGTATAGGAAGTAGATAGAGTACTCAAGAAGTCAGGAAAACACTCAACTACATTTCGTGTTTCCCCTTCACTTCTTTCGTGCTCTATCCACTTCCTGCTTGCTTTACAACTACAGAAAAGATCACAGGCCAGGTTTCTTCATTTGTTAATTGCTATTGTCTGATATGGAATTTCACAGTAGTGGGAAATTTGTCATAGTTAACAATCCCTTCTTTTGCAGCTGGATACCACATGTTTCTGCTGGAGAGTACAGACAAAACCAAGTTATCGTCAAACTACTTGTAGTCTCTACTTTACGTGCATCAAGTGCAATGCTGAGCAAGAATGGGTAAAAAGTCAGGTGTATAGAGAAGAAATTTATCCCAGACTATAGACTATAGATTACACAATGTAGTTATGGTCACCTTAATTATTTCAAAGGACATAGGACACAAAACTAAATTCCAATAAATTCTGTTCCTGGAGATGTTTCATGGGCTACAATGACTCAAGAGGCGACCATAGAATTGCACCTAAAACCAGCAATAGCATGCAGCCTTCACATAAGAAAATGGGCCAGTACTCAACTCTCACACTGGTTGCAGAGACTAAGGCATGGGGTTCCCGGGATAGTGGACTGATCTATGGGGCCACAGTGATTGACACTAGCTATTGTGACCCTGCAAGGCAAAGCTAATTAAAAGGTAAATTGGGACTTAATGTCAGGTCGTAATAAATCACTAGTTTTACTTCTTACCTCTGTTCTTGCTTTCGGAGAATCAAGAAGACATTTTAATGCAAACTGTTTCCCTGTAGTTTGACTGGTACAACACCTGAAGTCAAATTCAAACATAAATAAATTATTTCATTCAATTGTAATCCGCTTGTAAGTTGTTTCCCCTACATTGTACTCTATCCTTATATACCTTCCAATTTTTGGGTATATAACTTATTATGATAAATACCTCTGAGAGTCACAATGTCAGTTACCATTCGATTTTTTCCACAAATAAACATAAAAATTAAACTTCAAAATTGAAATTGGAAAGGCATGGAGCCCTAACTATTGCCCTAAGTAAACTTACAATACTGTCATAAAAAACAAGGTGAGTAAGATAATGATCAAGATATGTTGTAGTTAAAAATTTTCCTTGGTTAAACGTTTTTTAAACTCGTTTGTTTTTTACCTTCCTTTGTTTCAGATATATTTACAATAATATCTATAACACAAAGGAAAGTAAAAAAGAAACTAATTTGAAAAAATATATAGAGTCAAGCAAGCTACTACATGTAATTGCGTGGATCACAATAAAGTGCATATAATCCAAGGATAAGGCATTTCAAAATTATACATACCTCACTGGTCCACTGATACCAGAACCAAGTTTCCTGTTCCAGTCAACGATATAGTCATTTTCTAATGGAGTACTCTAAAGTGTAATATACAGAAATTTACCAGTTTAAGTGCAATGAGCATTAATGTTCATAGCACAGGTTTCTTACTGGATGCTTGTGGAAAAAAAAAAGTATACATATATAAAATTTATATAAAGCGTGAAACTTGATTTTCGCAAAATAGTGCTCAATACATAGAAGTAGAGCGAAATATTTATGGAAGAAAAAACAAACTACAACTTCATGCCTAGTCAAGTCTGTTTGGTGGTCGCCCACTCATCAGGGGATTTAATAAGAATAAACTTTACAATCCAATCCCTTATATACAATATAATTTGTCTAATTTGTGCAGCGCAAAATTGACAGTTTACTTGTTGCGTAAGGGGGTTTTGTTTCTGTGGCAGCAAGAAGACACGAGTTCATTACATTTGTTTAGTGTTGATGAGTGATATATATTATTATTATTATTATATATATGTACTTCAAAATACCCAAAATTCATCCAAATATACCCAAATTAATGGAAGCATTGTATGCTGTATACCTGAAATTCAAAGAAAGTGATATACCAAATACCCATATTAAAGCTGCAATATACCGTCTGATATTCAATGTAAGGAGAAATGTAGACTCGGAAAAATATCCAAGTCCCAGATGGGATTTGAACCCACGACCCTCCGTGATCTAGTCGGATGCTCTAACCACTGAGCTACTGGAGACTCTAAGGTGAGCAAGGGTCAATTTGTGGGTCTCGACTGGAACCGCATCGCGCAGCTACACAGCCAAGTGTTGACTAGCATATTTGAAACTCACTAACAGCATCGCGCTGTCACATTAATGCATATCAAGATGCAGCCAACCAACCTCCAAAGTGAGTGTGTTAAAACTGATATTCAATGTAAGGAGAAATGTAGACTCGGAAAAATATCTTGCTCACCTCAGAGTCTCCAGTAGCTCAGTGGTTAGAGCATCCGACTAGATCACGGACAGTCGGGGGTTCAAATCCCATCTGGGACTCGGATATTTTTCCGAGTCTACATTTCTCCTTACATTGAATATCATTGTTGTTGTTTCATCTTTAACACAATATACCGTCTACCCGATTTAAAAAGTCCGTGTATATACCGTTTACCCAAAAACCCTGGCCAACCCTGATACTTCACTCTTACACTTGAAAATTAAAGTTTGTGTGAATAGAGCAAACAGCGAACTTCTTCTGTGGTCAAACACTTTATTAAGCGTTTCGCCCTTCGGGCTTTTTCAGTAAAAGGACTAAAAATACTTGGAATAAAAAATCTCTCTATGACTAAGTCTTAAATAGGCTATTGAAGTCCAAAATTAAATTCCAGGGCTTTTCAAGGACTTCAAGGAGTAGCATGAACTCTGCTTCCTTTTCCTTTGCCTTCCTACCAATTTTCAGTAGTCCTACAAATCGCGATTTCCCGTTTGCATGCAAATAGCAAAGATCGATAACATTAAATGAAATTAAATTTCCCTCATAACAATGTAATGGAGCGTTACATTCCAGCAGACGTTGAAATTAAATTCCAGGGCTTTTCAAGGACTTCAAGGAGTAGCATGAACACTGCTTCCTTTTCCTTTGCCTTCCTACCAATTTTCAGTACTCCTGCAAATCGCGATTTCCCGTTTGCATGCAAATTAATAGCAAGGATCGATAACATTAAATGAAATTAAATTTCCCTCATAACAATGTAATGGAGCGTTACATTCCAGTAGACGTTAACAAACACATTTAAAATAATAAGCTAAGGTACGATGGAAAGAGGGTGCTTGTCGTGCGAAGAAATTGTTTGGTACCTTAAATTGCAGCTCTCTGTTAACTTCCGCCATTTTGAGTGATGATCAGATCATATTTATTATTTCTACATGACGCACTTCGTTAACCGCTGATAAAATTTTCGTACCCAGACTTTTTTTCCATCGCTTCTCACAAAAGGCGCGGTTTTTGAAATACACACGAAAGCATAAACGATCAAAATAATATTGTAGATTTCAAGGCGAATCCAACCGTTCTCTCTTAATCACGATGTCGCAAATACTGGACGAATTCGATCAACCTACCCCTGTAGCAATCAGTCATTGCCGCAAGATCTCAAGCGAAGACTTTGATCGTCAATCTGCCCAAACAACGAAAGAAGCGCTTCACGATTTGATGAAGCACCTTGAGCAAAGACCTCAGGAATTTTACGACGTCCTTCGGAGAAAAAAAGCAGACAATCTCGAAATGTTCCAGTTCGTTAAAGTCAAAGTTTTGAAGAAGTTTAAGGATCGGTATTTGGAAAACTATTTTCCCGAGGAGCAATGTAGACGAGACCTTGACAATCTGAAGCAACAGATTGTTTCCGCTTTCGACTATTCACAAGGTAAAAAGCTTCTTCGACTTCTTTTCGGATCGATCGATGACAATCGATCAGAGACAATCGATCAGAGCTCTGAAATCCTGATGTCTATGTCGTGGTTCATTTTTTTCTTGGTTTAAGTTTCTTCAGAGCAGCTCAATTTTGATTTTTCTTTGCTAAATATTCATAATCATAATCTGAAACAAAGGAAATTCAAAATTGAACTGGTTTAATTAAAAAGTTTTGAACCAGGAAAAAAATTTGAATCACAACAGATCTTTGTACACTAGTGTGCGGAAACATGAAAATTATTACCAGAATATTAGATTAATTTAAGATCTATGATACTATGTTATGCCCTGGTCAGTGTAAATCCTCCACCCCCCAAGCCCAGGACTATGCAGGGATTAGCCGGGAATTAGACACAAATATTGTTCTGTGGTAGGCGGGGCATTAGCACTTATATTTGAACAGACTTAACTGATTAGAGTGTAATGTGAAGTGCTTAGTATCTACCCCATGTGAGCGTTAGCCCTACTGATGGAAATGGGAAGGACAGAGAAAAACTCTGACCAGGGTGAGAATTGAACCCATGACCTTCGGGTTAGATCACCGCTGCTCTACCGACTGAGCTACAAGGTCAGACGGGAGCAGGTCATGGGAACTGACGATGTTAAAGTCATGGCAATGAACATGTACTTGTGTGGGCCCATTTCCATCAGTAGGACTAACGCTCACATGGTTCATATGGGGTATATATTAAGCACTTCACATTACACTCTAATCAGTTTAGTCGGTTCAAATATAAGTGCTACACGGCCAACGTTTGCAAAAACGTAATTCCTCCTTGTACTTGTACATGTTCATTGCCGTGACTTTAACATCATCAGTTCTCACGGCCTGCTCCCATCTGACCTTGTAGTTCAGTCGGTAGAGCAGCGGTGATCTAACCCAAAGGTCGTGGGTTCAATTCTCACCCTGGTCAGAGTTTTTCTCTGTCCTTGTGTGGACCCATTTCCATCAGTAGGGCTAACGCTCACATGGTTCATATGGGGTAGATACTAAGCACTTCATATTACACTCTAATCAGTTAAGTCTGTTTTACGGTAAGTGTTTCATTTATTGGTAGAAATAATACCTTTTCATTCCTTGTGGAGGAAGTAACAGCGGTTATAAGTCAAACGTGCCCACCAACAACATTTTTTCATATTTTAAAACTAAAATTAGGAGGACATCAATCAAATGTTTCCATGACAATACTCCTGTTCTCTTGACAGCAGTTGAATTCGTCATGGAAACATTTGATTGACGTCCACCTAAATTTTACTTTCGAAACATGAGAAAATGTCATTGAGGGGCACATGTGACTGATAACCGCTGAAATGTGTATCACCTTTGTACTTTTTGCTCTTTGGTCAAAGTTTGCAAAGTAAATCATGTTTTGAGGAGTGAACTCTCCATTTTATGTTGATGAATTTGCTTCGGTTCAATGTTCATTTGACGTCTAGCAGGGCTACATATGCAAGGATTAGGAGGTATCCATGTTTTAGATTGGATGAAAAAAACAAAACTAGGAAGAAAGTAGTGAAAACAAATAGGAAATATTTATTTAACTACATTTGCACTTGGCAATACTGGAAGACTATTTTCGGTATGAAATGAAAGCTCATTTGCACGCCACATTGGATTCTTTCTCAAAGAACTGCCTGGGATAAAATATAAATATTATTGTAATTTTCCAGATGAGTCTAAATTTTGTTCTCCCATTTTTTTTTAGTTGAAGACATATCTAAAACTAAACGAGCAAACTTCTATTTAATATTCAAAGATTTGTTTCAACTTTTCTTTCTCTCATTTCTTTCAGCTTATTTGTCTGTTGAGAATATCAACTATGAAACCCTTTAAAATCTGGAATTGTTCCAGTCAAGGGCGGGAGATTAGACAGCCTAAAATTTCTCGCATAGTGGGGCATTAGCTCCCATTAGAAACAGGAAATCCCTCCCTAATCCCTGGGGTTGGGGGGAGGAGGGGAGGTTTACATTGGCTGGTGAGTTAGAGTTACATTAAACATTAAATATTACCCAGATGGCTCTTTCATCAGGTATTTCTGATATTAATGTTAGTATGCACCAACCAAGAAGGGAGAAACACACTAAAAATACATGTAGCTGACAGAGGAAACAACATGTAGGAGTTTTGGGGGCAACAGTAATGCAAAAAGCAGGGCTCTGATTGCAGGACTGTAAGTTATACTTTTTAAATGCACATTAAAAATTTAATATGTAATTATGTTACATGTATCTCTACTTTCAGAGGGAAAGAATACTGGAGTGAGGTTTTCCAAGAGACTTGCCGAAAAGCGATGCATACAGCAACCACTGTGCACAAGTACTCCCAGAAATCCCGCCTCCATGCCTCCACCTCCACCACCACCACCACCACCTATCTTGGTAAGTCTGGACTGATCCATGCACTCATTGTCAACTTTCAAATTGTCTTTGCGTGCTCTTCTGACAATTATCTCACTATGTGAGGTTATTTTGTTTCTGGTTATTTGGATCAGTATCGTCACAGTGGTTAGTGCTCTAGCTCATCTTTCACTTGGGAAGCTGCAGGTACAAAACACAGGTCACAGGCACAAGTCACAGGTCATTGTTTTACCAATACAAAAACAACCCTAACCCTTTACCAATGCTAACATGGCAGCTAAAAACTCTTGTTTATGCCTAATTAGGCCTAAGGTTGGCTTTAATTAATGTTTAGGATTCTTTTGGTATAGACCATTTTACAGTAGTATGCTGGCCTTTGAATGAAAGTGAGGCTGGAGTTGACCTTGCTTTGATAGAAACCTCACAGCTTTTCTTATGTAAATTCCTACTTATTCGCATGAGAACAGCATCATCAACATACGAAAAGCAGTGAGGATTCTATCAAAGCAATGTCAACTCCAGCCTCACTTTCATTCAAAGACCAGGTATCTAAGCACACAACTGTAAAATAGTCTATTGGTAAAACAATAGCCTGTGACCTGAGTTTTGTACTGGCTACTTCCACTTACAGATGGATTGGATAGTGAAACTCGGCATAACATGATTTGAATTTATTGGCCCTCTTTACTTTTAATACTTATTTAGACTGAGGTATTTCTCAATGTATCTTTGTCCCCTTTCATTAAAATTGATCGGTTATATGTCAAGTTTTTCTTAAATGTCCTCATGTGCCCATTTCTATAGTAATGAGGGCAAAATGCTCAGGCCCTAGTCATTCAATTTATGCCGGATAACTTTATCCAGTGGATATTAAGTTACTGAGTATAAGATATACTTCACTTTAAACATTGGCTAAGATTTTCTTACACAACTTTTGACAAACTTTGCTTAGAGTGTGCACATTCACAATTACGAGCTCAGGACAAATACAGAAATCTTTGCAGAGATTGAAACTGTTGGATCATAGTGACTTATCCACCAGATAATTTTAGTTATCTGACCTTTGAACAACCGGGGCCAGATGGGAATCACTATAAAGTTCAATATTAGAATTTACACTCTAATAGACTGATACTTATCTCTGTAGTTGTTTGTTTAAACATACAGGTACATGTATACCCCTTCTGGTTGAATACATTTGCAGCTGGCTCCGAAACTTAAGCAGTACAAGCAGTACAGCACTTGTCTATGAAAAACTTATTTACGTCCAAATATTTCTTTTTCTTTCAGTCAGTAAACAATGGTGACGAGATTTCACCTGTGGTCAACCAAGCAAGGTAGTTAGTCCCCTTTTTGATATCATTAAAAATGTGCCCACCAAGTGCCGTTGACAGATCTCCCCTTGGATTACCAATCTCTTCCCCAAAGGCTTTGGGTTTTTCCCCAATCATAGACTTCCCCCTTTTGCACAGTCTCAGAAATTCAAATTGATAAATTAATGGTTCCCATCATGAATGGTTAAGAGTTCGGCCTTATGTGCATTTTTCATTCAACAAAAAATGCACCTATTCAGTGTGCCCATTATGCAATAGTTTATGCAAACCTGACCCAAGCCACTGCACATTAATTTGGCATAAGCTTCACGCTAAGGAGGTTGTTAGAATGAGACAATGGAGACAATAATTTGGTCCAATTTGTCAAAGTTGACCACAACTATATGAGGTCCCATATATAATTATGTGACTTGCAACCAATCTCGAGTGTAATCTACAATAATATTGCTGGTGGATGAACAAAAGGAGCTAATGAGAGATCTATTGTTTTTGTCCACCGATACGGCAACAATAATATTATTTTAAATTAACAATTGAAAGCCACCTACTGTACTCTGGTCAGGCCGAACTGAAAAAGAATTGTTCTACTTATCCTTATTGATTGTTCAAACCACAATCTCTATTAATACTTCATAATTGCCTCATTTCCTGGAAGATTTTGAAAACCTCACTTAAAGTTCTTAGTAAGAGAGAGGCTCCCCTGGTTTTGAGAAGACCAAGCAAATAGTTAACAGAAATGGCAGCACAATTATTTAATATGCTCTTTTAACCTGATTTTGTGATGTTGTTGCTATCGCTGTTGTATTTTTCTTAGCCTTCCTAATATTTAGAACGCCCGGTAGCAACCTCATTTCCAGGACCTGTCCCACCCCATAGTGAAGGGGTTCGGGACTCATCAGGTAATAAATTTATGGAATGTGGGAAGCAAGAGAATGGTATCTGGGACAAAAGGGTCTAAGGTACAGGAGATAAGTAGGATCGGTTGGAATGAACAAGATGCTAAAGACAAAGTATGGACTGGGAGACGGGTTTGATGTAAAAGTTAAGGGTGCGAGATTAGGGAGACAAAGGTACTAATTTTGAAAGAAAATGGGAAACAGAAGCAGACATGGGAAAAGGATGAGTGGCAGGAGACTGGGATAAGCTCTGTAAGGATCTGCAAATGCTGAGATCATTCATTTGACTTGTTAGGTTGAAGCCGTCGGTTGATGGTGAGGCTGCCACACCCTCTGGAACCTTCCAACATGAATTGAAGCTAATTCAATCAATCCGAAGTGTGCAACCAAGGAGGAGGCTGCACGAAAGAAATGCAGTGAATAAAAGGTATGTGTCAACGGCTTAACTTGTCACATGCACTTGGAGATTTGCAGTTTGATTCCTGAATTCTTGATTTCTTGTGGCTTCTCTTTCTAAACTCAAGAGGTTCTTTGCAGATTAGTCCTCCCTACTTCACCTTTAAAAGGCTTCGCTTTGAGTTCCTCATTGAGCCTCTTTGAATCAACTCAACAGATTATGATAAAATACCTTGACAGTGTTTGGGCTGGGTCTCAATCGAGGATGCAGTTTATCAGAAAAGGAAAGGGAGGCTTTTTAATGGTAGCATTCTGTTGATGACCTAAATCTTTCAGTAATTCCTTAGGATAATTATGAAATTTCTTATATTTCAACTGTGAAATGGAATAAAAATAAATGAAAGTTAGAAACATCTTTCAGTTTTGACCTCTTGGTATTTGTCAGTAGAGATTCGAACATGTACACCAGGGCACAGTAAACTTAAATTGCAGTCTATGAGTTTTAGCCTCCAAACTTGATTTCAGCATAAAATTAATGCGTTGGGACTGTGCCGACCTAGACACTAGTTTTATTAGCTTGAAAAGCGTGGAGCGTGGAGTTTAGCTGCCTGAAATCTCTTTCAAAATTAATCCTCTCGACTCGGGTTTTCATTAGGTTGCGACTCTATAACTCAAAACCTTTTCGTTTTATACTTTTACTCATGTTGCGCATGTGCAACAGCTGACCGGGTTTGTATTTTATCACGGATTAATGTTAGAGCGGTTTTCAATTGAGTGTCAAAAGTAATTAGCTAATTACTTTGGTTTTGCATCTACTTCGCTCAGTGATTGGTTCAAAGTTTTCGCGCCACTTTTTCAACCAATCAGAAGTGAAACCAAAACCAATTGTGGCTCGCGCATGCACATTTTCCCGCCTTTTGTGTCGGCTACGTGTAATTACTTCGAATTTTGATTGGTTTACTGGATTGTCTCAGTCCTTTTTGATTGGTCAAAGTAATTACTTTGGTTTTGGTTTTACGACACTCAATTGAAAAGCGCTCTAATCTCCTTTTGAACAACTGGACCCAGCTGTTTTTATCGTTGCAGCACGTTCTTGTTTACCACTTGTATATTCCAACTAAGCAATAATTGTAAGGAGCATCCTGTCGTTAATACCGTGATACTTCTTTTTAATTTTCGATTATTTTAAAAGCAAGTTCCTTTTCCTTTGTTTTTCACAACCTTCAGAGGTTGATTCAGATTTGCGCCACACTCTTTTTGTCACACAAGCAAATACATGTAACAGTCTGGCCCGGGTTGTTCGAAGCATGGTTACCGCTAACTGGCGTTAAATACCATCAGAAACCCATAAGGGTTGAAACGTGTAACGCGCGTTCACAGCTTCCGAATATTCAGTGCGAACTTATTAGTTGAATGTTTCAGTGCTGAGTACCATATTTGGAAACCCCTCGCTCTTGTTGTTCCAAATATGGTACTTAGCAAATTGAATATTCAGAAGCTTGTTTCCCAGCACACAAGGGGCCGTTACACGTTTTTCAACTCTTATGGGTTTCTGATACCATGGAAAGCTATAGGTTTTGATACCTCTTAACCAACGGTTAGCGCTAACCAGGATTCGAGCAACCGGCCCCTTCATGGTAGCATCTGATTATAACACTATGTTCTAATATTCAGTTTCTTCCCTTTTACTGACAGTGAAGAAT
Source organism: Montipora capricornis (assembly GCF_036669925.1). NCBI lineage: Eukaryota > Metazoa > Cnidaria > Anthozoa > Scleractinia > Acroporidae > Montipora > Montipora capricornis. Next base: position 6,035,680 of record NC_090886.1, on the reverse strand, counting down.
TGAAGAGGCCTCGTCTACATTTAATAGAACAGGGAGATCTTAAAGCAGCAAAAAGCAAATTGAAGAACGGAAAGATGCGGTGAGCCTTTTCTGAGTTTCCTCGTATTTTTTTCAGTGGCGACGAAGGTGAAATGAAGAGATGTTTTTTCTATATGGCGAATTTTGGATACTCAGGAAAAAATCCGAATGCTCCTTAGCAGGAGTCGAGCCGACGACCTTCCGATTACTAGTTCCGAGGCTCTACCACTGAGCAAAAGGAGACTCGTAAGTGGTGGCTCGGGAATACTCGTAAAAAATCCGAGTGCTCCTTTGCAGGAGTCGAACCTACGACCTTCCCATTACTAGTTCGGATGCTCTACGGCTGAGCTATAGGAGACTCGTCAGTGGTGACTCGGGGATACTCGGAAAAAATCCGAGTGCTCCTTTGCAGGGGTCGAACCTACGACCTTCCGATTACTAGT
>NC_090886.1:6017719-6025219 GCF_036669925.1 Montipora capricornis | reverse complement strand
TGCTTTGTGTGTTTCGCCGTCGTATGAATTTCTCTTGCAGTTGGCCATGCAACTTCCCACCAAAAAACGCTGGTTGCACCACAGAGTTTCACATTGGCATACCTGGAGGGTGGATGGTCGTATGGTCCTATGGTGACCAAAACCAAATTTTCTTACACAGATGAATTACCATATTTTCTTACCCATGGTACTCTGCATGCAGGCCTTTGGCTATACCTTTAATATACTTAACAATTATTCGCCGAAGGCGAAGTGATTATCGGTGAATATTGAGCGAGACGAAGTCGAGGTGAATATTCACCAATAATCACTGAGCCTGAGGCGAATAATTGTTTTAGTATAAATACACAGGTGATTATTTCAAAAAAGAGGAAAAAAAAAACATTTCAACGCGAAATCATCTTCACTTACAGTGGCAAAACGACTACTGGCAGCCATTTTGTCCGTCGAGGTGATTATCGGCTGATAATCCGAGATAGCGAGCCAATGAGAGCACATGATTTTGTATAATCACCTGTGTATTTATACTAAAAGCTATTACGCCTTACAAGACAGAATGCTTTAATGAGGAATGTTTTATGGGTTTTTAAAGCTGATGCATGTGATGTTTTTTTGGTCAATGATGTCATTTCATGCATTATTAATGAGGTTGTTTTAAAATTTGGTGTTAATAAACCACTGCATGTATATTCTGTTAGCACTTGTGAGGATCTTGCCCCTTGCTTACAAGGGGTCTTGCACACACGTCCTGCACTCTGTGTTTTCTTTACAGCTGGACGGTTGTGACCCTGAAGATCCTGATCAAGAGGGCGATGACTCACAACAAAGTGACGAAACACAGAGCTGGATTGGCATCATTCATATACCTGTGCTGGAATACTACAATGCTCGACAGGGCTCCAAGTCCTGTTCTGTCTTGGATAGGGTTTGTATCACTCACTGCTTGCATTTAGAGGTTTGCCCCTTACAAGTCTGATCCATACAAAAGCAAGACATTATTGTCAAATACTTGCGAAATGTTCGTGGCTAGTCTGACGCAGTGTTTAATCTTGGCCAAGACACTCTTCAGAGACCTTTAGAGTTTATAGACATTAACTCAATGAGCATTATGCCTGAAGGTCTCTGAAGAGTCTCTTGGTTGAGACGAAATGCTGCGTCATACTTAGCCACAAACATTTCACAAGTATTTGTCAAGCCTGGTCACTGTTTCTAGACCCTCTTCTATCCATCTATCCCTAAAGCCACTACCATTGATGCGTAAAATCATCAGCCTTTAGCCAGAGCAAAATCTTTTAGTGTCACTCTCAGGATTCAAAGGGTTAAAGGGGACATGTTTTTGGAGTGGACAAAGATGTTGTAAACCCATTCATCAATGAAGTCCCCCCACCCAATCCATTGACGAGTAAATTTTAACTATTTAGTATGGTGTTAGACAGCATAAGTGGCACTATTGGGAGTGGAAGGGTTATGATCAAGAATTTTGTACTTACATGAAATGTAATAATAACAAATGTAAGGAAGGAAGGATATACGTAAACGGAACTAGATAAGTTATTTCACTCCCTAATTATGACAAAATTTATGTATACGCTACTGGTTTACGAAGCGAATCAATCTGAACTAAACGCAATTCAACATTTTTTAACTAGATGCTATAAAAGACGATATACGATAGATCGTGTAAATATTTTTAATCTTCTAGAACAATGTGATCGAAGATTATTTTTAAAAATTAAGGGAGATTCTTGCCACCCATTGTATCACTTAGCACCAAAGGCTAAAAAAACTTCTTATCAATTACGTACACCATCTTCTGGCCCACCAAAATTGAATACAGAAAGATTTAAGGATTTAAGGTTTTTTAATAGATTAAATTTTAAATACAATTTAGTTATATAGCTCTTCGATAGTATTAATGTATTTTATATATCATATTTAATTCATTGTAACATTTGTTATGTATTTTAACGAATAAATTAAGACGTTGTTGTTGTTGTTGTTGTTGTTGTTGTTGTTGTTATTATTATTATTATTACTTTCGAATAAAGTATTGATTTGTCTTTTAATTTTCCAAGGTAAAAAAGGCAATGTTTCTTGGTGCCTCAGCAATCATTATCATCACATTGAATCAAAGGGTGATCAAGAAGGTAATATTCATAGTATTATTATTATTATTCATAGTATTATTATTATTATTATTATTATTTACTGTAGCAGTATTGTTAGCTAGGTGTACTGTATTCTCCTCAAGCTTCACACATCACTGTTTCACAATAACCTAATGTTTTGCATTTTTATCACCAAATTTGTGTTGTTCTTTTTTTTTACAGCTTGAGCTATCTCAGATGTTTTCAAAGCCCATTATTACTGTAAATGGAACGGGCAATGTTTCTAAATTAATGAACGCTATCCGAAGGTGTGTTTGCTACATGTTCTGAATATGATTTTTTTATTTTTTGACGGTAACTCAGGGGTACTCAGAAAAATCTGAATGCTCTTTGCAGGATCACTTTTGCTAATTCTCAGTTCTGACTAGAATTTGAAGAATTTGACGATTATTATGATTATGGTAATGATAACAGTAATAAGAATGATAACAGCAATATCACTAATATAAAATTTATAATACAAAAAATACAAGCTGTTGGCTAATCAACCCAGTTCTAATTGCAACACGACTTACAATGGCCACCCAACAAACTTTTACATTTTGACAACTACATGTAAATACGTCAGCTCAACAACCCATGCAACGGTGTTCAATTTACACCTGTGGGAACTTTACAAGGATGCGTGACTGTCAATCAAATTCACACACCCTAATTGGCAGATAATTTGTAAAAAGAACTTCGTTAGGTGGCCACGACAAGGCGCGTCGCACTGTAACAGCTAAACAAAATGTCTAACCAAAACTCTCTGCAGCTACTCACGTCTCTCACATGCTATCACATAGGGCAATGTTTGTCCAGGAGGAATTAAGCCCAATCAAAGTATTTCGATTTCTTTTGTTTTGGTAAGAAAAAAAACCCTTACGAATTACCACATGAATGGAAGTTGGTGATATTGGTTATATGCAGGGTTTTGATAAGGAACTTAACTTTGGTGATCCAACTAGAACCAGTGTCATTCATTGGTCATGTTATGGTCAGTGCTATGTCCAGCTCTCCTATAACCAAAGCGTTACCTAATTCTGTGAAGGGCCATTGGGCAAGTCAAGTTCTTAAAATATCATTACATATTCTTGTCAAATTTCATTGCAGCAGGAAGCAGAAGCTAAGAGGAAAGATTTCACAGAACTCATCTCTTGGTGAATTAAAAGTGAGTCAGCCCTTTCTTGTTTGTAGTAAAACAAGAAGGTCTTTAAAGCGTTTACTCGGAATACCATGTTACGCAGAAGTAGGGTGATCGCATCATACATTTTGGGAGAGTTAGAAACAAACTGCAAGGATTGAATAGACTAAAGCGATGTTTAAATTTGCTGAGTACGGCACAAAAGGAGTAAATGTTTCTGCAGCCAATTGAAATCTGGAGGGCTCATGACAACGGATAACGTATTGGTGAACATCGCTTAGTGTTTACAAATAAAATCAATAGTCAAGTGAAGCTATGATCTTCGCAGTTATGAACGCAATTTTTACAATTGCGTAGAGAAGCCTGAAAAATAAAATCAAATGGCCACAATGGCCAGCTCCCAACGTCAGTGGCTTCATAGCTCAGTTGGTTAGAGCGTCGCACCGGAATCGCGAGGTCACGGGTTCAAACCCCGTTGATGTCCTGAATTTTTCAGGCTTCTCTACGCAATTGTAAAAATTGCGTTCATAACTGCGGAGATCATAGCTTCACTTGATTTCATATCCGCAGTTCATATATGATTCATACCATTTCATCATTAAAATCAATAGGTCACCAAGCAAAAGTGGTAGTTTGATTTGCTACAGGTTGTTGGATCGGAAATAACGTGAATCTACGCAATTCCGGGGTGACATATGTGGTGAAACCAGTTGGCAAAGGGAAAGTAAAATACTACCGTAGCGAGAGAGAAAACCAGTCTTATAATTAATGTGGCCAAGTTAAATTTAGCCCCCCTTCTTACAAGCTAGACAGGCAACCAGCTGCAAAGTTTCGAAATTAACAGAGTTGTGAATAATGCATTGAGCTCCCTCTAAGTAGCTAAAATGAAGGCCGTGAAACAATTTAAAAAATGACATCCGCGGATGATGCTCGTACATGTACGAAGAACAGCTGAAAGGAAAAGACATTTCAGGCATTTCCAACATACCACTGCTGGGAGTTCTGTACTGACGATGTCGTTATGTTGTCAACATGCACGAGTTAGATTAACTATCTTATTCATAACATTTCCAGAAGACTGAATCCAGCATTTTCAATCTTTAGCTGGTATTGAGCTTTCACTCAAAGCACGGACTTGAGTTTCTAAATCGGCGAACGTCATTAAAAGTTTCACACTGAAACCCCAACACAGCTCTCATCGCTTTGGTTGCCCCACCGTATGTTACAAACGGATTTCATGGAACTCTGTAAGAATTGAGGCTGTTGGAAGCCTCGCGCGTGCAGAAATCTCCTCCAACGACACTCGACATCACGGCTGTTAATTTTTTGTTGTTGGAAAAAGTAGTAGTTTTGGGGTGCTTACCATTTAGCCAAAAAAATCCGGAAATTTCGGTTCGGAGGTCAAATGGAAAGGCAATTTTCCGGAAAATCTTTTCGGAAATTGTGGACAACCTCCAGAGGTAGTCCTCTTTTTCCGTTCGGAACGGAATTCGCGAGATGCTCTTACCATTTGCGAGAATCCTTCCGTTTCCAGGCCCTTTCTCACAAGATCGAGTAAAATATGCGGGATGGAATGCTGTGTAGTAAATGGTAAGCACCATTCTCATCCGGTTGGTAATTAAATTCGCAAAATCGCTTAGCTTTATGCAACGATCATTCCATCCGGATTATTTGGCTAAATGGTAAGCACTCTTCATCCGAGGGATCAAGTGAATTTCTTTTAGTGTGCTCTGATTGGTTCACTCGATCTCGGTTAACAGCTCATATACCTTACTTTGACCTTATATGGTAAATGATTTCGCTAAGCGTTGCTAAGCTAAAACCTCTTTCGCCGGAATGCGAAATTTCTCTCTGAATAAAGCCAAAAATGAAAAAAAAGTTGTTTTGTAGAAACTTTAAATCAATTCCGACGTTTAGAAGTACGCCAAAAGGCAAGAAATGTTTTTGTGTTGAGCCTACGTCTGTCTGACCACAAGCCTACTACACAACATCGCATCTTCGTCAAGTTTTTTCGATTTCGCTCAGATTTTCTCCCTTTTTTCGCTCGTATTTCGTACTTCCAAATTTTTGGAGTTTAAGGAATTTAATAAAACAATTATTCCATTCGCGCTTGTTGGTTATAGCCAACTCGGCGCTACGCGCCTCGTTGGCTATTTACCATCTCATATCCAACGCGCGCTCATGAAATAATTGTTAATTAACGTCACAAAGTGTCCACCAAATGCTGCTCTTTTAGTAAAGATTAACTGCTGCATTTACCCTAAGCTAAAAAAAATAGTGCTAACCTTTCCCCTTACCTTGTTTTTAGAAACAGGTATCAAGGGCTTAGTAAAGGGACAGTTCATGTTTGATGTCAAAATTGGGCATCTAATTATGTGAATTTCTGGACATAAGCGAAATTAGCACAGTCAATAGCCATGGCTATTTTCTTACTCATGCTTATGTAGATTCTTGCACACTTAGCTTTGGTGAGTGTCATATGAGATGACATTTGGATGTTTTGGGTCCATTTTTCAAGTGGCCGAAACGTTGAAAATATCGTTCCTCAGTCTTCCTTTGCTATGAAATGTTACGTAGCAGAGATGGTACATGTACTGTGATGAAAGCACTCCCTTTTCACCAGTGTGTCGCATGGCTCTAGAGCGGTTTTTAATTGAGTGTCGAGAGTAATTGCTTTGGTTTTGCATTACTTCATTCAATGATTGGTTCAAAGTTCTCGCGCCATTTTTTTAAGCGATCAGAAGTGAAACCAATACCAATCGTGGCTTGCGCGTGCACATTTTCCCGCGCTTTGTGTCGGCTACGTATAATTACTTCGAGTTTTGATGGTTTACTGGAATGTGTCCGTCCTTTTTGATTGGCCAAAGTAATTACTTTGGTTTTGGTTTTACGACACTCGATTGAAAGCGCACAAGTAACATTGACGATAAGGTCGCACACAAGCTGCTAGGCATCACGTGGCCTTAGCCATGTCTACCCTGGTTTCCATCAGCATGAAGCAACTGAGAGTTTTGCCACTTCCCCCTGAAGGGATGCTTTTTCATCACAGGGTTCAAATGTAACAGCATGTTACAAATTCCAGTTTATACACCTTGAAGGAATAGGCATTGTGGGGCAAAGTTTCTTGAACATTGACGATAACTAGTCCAAAATCGCTTTTATCAACTTTTTCTTTCTCCAGTTCTTCTCTACTTTGACACTGTGGGCTACCTGTGGTCGCCCAAGCGGTTGGGAAGGAGTGGTTTGTCTTGGAAACCCAGAAAGAGCCGACGCAGAGGTAAATCGTTTTAGAATTTTATGCCTTTTTTGCCAATTATCTACTCTTAATAACGAAAGGAAACGCCGACGTAAAGCGAGAATCTTGGAAAGGGTTTCAAAAAAGACATTTTTTGCAAACGCTCCGGTTGTAATGCCGGTAAAAAAAGAGTGGAGGCTTTTGAAAACATCACAGGTAGAAAGTATTTGCAAACCTACCTAGATTCGTCGATCGGTAAAAACAGAATTTAATAAATTAGGTTTATAGAGTGGAGGAGTAAAAGCGAGGGTGGTTGAAAATGTTTGGGTTTGTTTTCGCCGAGATGAAAAATGTGAATTTTGAGAGCTCATTAATATGGATAGGGCTTACACAAGTGCGTTTTCAAGACCGTTTCTAAAAGTCTTCGTTTTCGACAGCTTTTTCTGGCGTGTAAGGCGAAAATGCACCAGAAAGCGAACGTTTTGGAACGAAATGTCGTAATGTGGGCCCTTTTAATACTGTTTAAAAGTGATTACCTTTGCAAGCAATGATTTCAAAATGCTCCAGTTGTAATTTGCATACGTGAAACCGGATTCTTTTTTGCGATGACGTATAAAGTGTAGGAGAATTTAATTTAGTTGTTTTTTTTTTCGAGCTTTTTTCAGTTTGGATATTAAAGTGGTACTACGACCAAAAAAAAATTTTGTTTTTCCTTTGGATTTCAAAACTATGTTAACTAAACACTAACTCACCCAAGTTTTAAGTTCTGATTTTAAAAAGACACCTGTTTATTTTAGCTTGAATTTTCTTATTTATTGGTCCGCCATTACTAACTTTAAAATCTTGAGAGAGCTGGGTCGAGGAGAAAATGACGTCAACACTCTCTAGTTTAAGAATGCAATGCGTGTGTACGCGGCCTAATTAATATGCAGCACGGGAGTTTCGGGCTTTCAGACTTTTCAACCCGTGTTTTG
>NC_090886.1:6005219-6007719 GCF_036669925.1 Montipora capricornis | reverse complement strand
CGAACAACCTGAAGCACAGTCACACGATGTACACCACTTCCTCAAGTGTATTAAGGCTTGACCAACCTAATTATTATGCATAGTTTTATTTGAAGGATTTAGCATTTGTCCAATATCCATGAAACTTAGCAGAACGTTTGTTATCGGTGTTGTTATTAATTTGCATCACATTTTGGTCATGTGACCCTATTGCAACTTATAACATTTATATTCTTTACTCAAAAATGGGGAACATTTATAGGCCCTATTCATAAATGGCAGTAAAGAAATTATTCTCTTGTCTTTGTGCTAATCATCCTCACTTTGGAACAAAAATTCTTTTGAATTTTGCTGGTGTTTATGAGGCTAGTTAGGATGATTAGCATAAAGACAAAAGAATAATCACTTAGCCGCCATTTATGGATACGGTCTATACTTCAAAATTTGAAACCACTTAGCAATAACACGTTTAGTACAACTGTGCCTACCGAATGCCGCTGTCACAGCGTTTTGTGTTCTCCCGTGTTATCTGTTCCCACGAACACTAACCTTAGCTAACGAAAGCTAACCTTAGGCCTAATTAGGCCTAAACAAAAGTGTTTAGGCCTAAGGTTAGCTTTTATGCATGGTTAGGATACTTTCTGTAGTCATATTCTGCTATCATATTTATCGTTATGGTGAAAGGGGAACACATGGCACTAGTGCTCAGTGTTCAGGGGAACAGACAACACGGGGGAACACAAAACGCTGTGACACTGCCTTTTAATGTGGTACTCTGTATTTATCTTTTAGATATTTGGATGTTTATCATGTCACATGACCTATTTTCATCAATTGTTCATTGCTCTTAACATGTGGACATAACTAAAAGGCAGCATGACAAAGCCTTTAGAATGGGTCATCAAATAATTAAGAAACAAGATTGATATAATGCAGCTGAAGTCGATTTTGGGTCAAGTGACAAGAATGTGAAACGAAACATTTTGGAAAAGTTATAACAATACTGATGACTGACTGCGTCCCAAGTTTCATAGGCCCTTGACAAATGCTTTCCCTTTAAAAAAAAAATATGCATAATAATTAGGCTGGTCAAGCCTTAATACACTTGAGTCCTGTTAAGTATCAACCAAATGATTTAGTACCACCCAACTAGTGGACTAATGCAAATCCTGCATTTTGATTGGCTACGCTACTAGAGGACTATTATTAATAGAGGGGTAGTCCTAGAGTAGCGAAAAGCGTGATGCTTTCTTTCGTTTTATTCCCCAATAAATATTTCTTCAACTTGCATTTGCTAACTTTATTATTGCCTTTTCTGTCCGACCAGATGGGTGATACTAAAATAATTAGACCATTTGCCCTCAAGGGCCACGGGTCAATAGCCCATTTTGCTTCGCCTCATGGGCTATTGACCCGTAGCCCTTGCAGGCTACAGGTCTAATTGTTAAATGTCAACGTCAATGTATTTCTTTAATAACATTTTCTAAGAAAGAAGTTTACGATTTTAAAAATGAGCTCAAAATATAAAAACCTTTGTTTCCAAAGCAATAATGTTGAAAAGGGAATAAAACCACGAAGAAGGAAATGAGCTCAAAATATAAAAACCTTTGTTTCCAAAGCAATAATGTTGAAAAGGGAATAAAACCACGAGGAAGCAAACATACCATAAAGACAGAGTGAAAATGAGGTAAAATACTAAACAAATCAAATATGAGACATTGAAGCTTTACAAAAAGTTCAAATCAACAAGCTTTAAACTTGTGACAAAGTTATCATTTCCTTTGTTCAACTTGCCACATATAATTAACTACAGTTTCCAGAAATCACGCCATGTAGTATCCATAACATAGCCCCAATAGAGAAATGTACGACTTCTGGAAGAACAAAAGAAGCTAAAGAGAGATCTTTTGTTTTCGACCACCAACATGGCGGCGATGACGTCACATGAAACCTCCCATGAAAGATCGCATCCTGCAGGTGTTACTTGGGGCCCGTGGCTGGCTTAACAGCAATAAGTCGACGGTCAGTCGACTGCTCTTTACGAAAGTCGAGATTGGGCTTCCCGTCTTTGTCAGAGTACAGGGTTAGAAACTTTTGCAAACGTTCCTCCGTGACAAGCGAAAGATCAAAGACGCCATGTGATGTCGACCAAAGCCATTTTAAAAGAGCGTCTATGTTTTCAAAAGCACACTGAAGCTCGAAGTCGCAGCTCTTGCGAATAACAAATCCTACAGATGTGCAATACTTCTCGACCACGGACCTTGGTTCGCAAAAAACCATCTCACTGAAACGCTCTTCATTCTCGGGATTAAGTATCTCGAAGGCGTGCGAAATAAACGGTGCGTTTTTATCTCCATACTGAAGGGCAATCTTTCCACCGTTTTTCAGAGCGTTGTACGTATTTAAGAAGACTTTCTGTTTATCCTTTATCCAGTGGAGGACCAAATGGCAGAAGATGATGTCGTATGTCTCGACTCCGTTTCCTGGGAAACTCGAATCATTGCCTTCAAGAAAGGACAGG
>NC_090886.1:5997719-6000219 GCF_036669925.1 Montipora capricornis | reverse complement strand
TTGGTATAAAACTAATGGCTCTAGTTTATTCAGGCCTCTCGCCTTCTTGTCAGCCATCGGTTTTGGTAACCAAACTTTCATTTTCAAGATATTTGCTTGTGTTTACTAGGCTAGTTAGGATGATTAGCATAAAGACAAAAGAATAATCACTTAGCCGCCATTTATGAATACGGTCTTTACTTAAAAATTTTGAAACCATTTGGCATTAGCACGTTAAGTACAACTGTGCCTACCGAATGCCGCCTTTTAATGTGGTATATACTCTGTGTTTATCTTTTAAGATATTTGGATGTTTATCATGTCACATGACCTATTTTTCTCAGTTGCCATTGCTCTTAACATGTGGACATAATTAAAAGGAGGCATGACAAAGCCTTTAGAAGGGCTCATCAAATAATTAAGAAACAAGATTGATATAATGCAGCTGAATGTTCCAAATTTTTGAGTAAAAAATGTAACCGTTTTAAGTCGATTTTGGGTCAAGTGAGAAGAATGTGATACGAAACATTTTTGAAATGTTATAACAATACCGATGACAAACTGCCTTCCAAGTCTCATAGGCGCTTGACAAATGCTCTCCCTTCAAATAAAAATACGAATAATAATTAAGTTGGTCAAGCCTTAATACACTTGAGTCCTGTTAAGTATCGACCAAATGGACATTTTTCTAACAAAGAAGTTTACGATTTTAGAAATGAGCTCAAAATATAAAAACCTTTGTTTCCAAAGTAATGATGTTAAAAAGGGAATAAAACCACGAGGAAGGAAACATACCATAAAGACAGAGTGAAAATGAGGCAAAATACTAAACAAATCAAAGATGAGAAATTGAAGCTTTATAAAAGTTGAAATCAACAAGCTTAAAACTTATGACAACGGCAAGAAAATTTATCTAAAAAGTTAGGGCTTAAGTACAACTTCCTCATTTCCTTTGTTCAACATGCCGGTAAAAAGGAATGGACCATGGAAAAAATCACATCTTCAAGGACCGTACAAGTAACACAACGAAGCCAGACAGACACGAAAAGGTCCAAACTGAAATGGATTGTCTTACTGAATCAGCTAAATCTTGAAAAGAAAGTCAACGCATCGTTTTAGGAGGTAACTGCAATTAACTGAAAAGAATACAATTGTAGGTAAAAACAGTTCCCTGTAGTCACAATATTAATGTTTGTTATTTAATATGAATGATTGGTTCAGATATGTATTGCCACATATAATTAACTACAGTTTCCAGAAATCACGCCATCTAGTATCCATAACATGGCCCCAATGAAAGATCGCATCCTGCAGGTGTTACTCAGTGGGGCCCGTGGCTGGCTTTACAGCAACAAGTCGACTGTGAGTCGAGTGCTCTTTAACTCCTCGAAAGTCGAGATTGGGATTTCCGTCTTTGTCAGAGTACAGGGCTAGAAACTCTTGCAAACGTTCCTCGGTGACAAGCGAAATATCGAAGACGCCGTGTGTTGTCGACCAGAGCCATTTCAAAAGAGCGTCTATGTTTTCAAAAGCAACTTGAAGCTCGCAGTCACAGCTCTTGAGAATAACAAATCCTGCAGATGAGCAATACTTCTCCACCGCAGACCTTGGCTCAAAAAAACTCATCTGAGAAATACGTTCTTTATTCTCGGGGTTTAGTATTTCGTGGCCGTGCAATATAAATAGTAGGTTGTGGATCCCATACTGAAAGGCGACTTTTCCTCCGTTTTTCAGAGCCTTGTACATATTTAAGAAGACTTTCTGTTTATCCTTTATCCAGTGCAGGACCAAATGGCAGAAGATGATGTCGTATGTCTCGACTCCGTTTCCGGGGAAGTTCGACTCATTTCCTTCGAGAAAGGACAGGTTCGAGATTTCACTGTGAGACTCCTGCGCCAACAGAATCCGTTCCCTATCAGGATCAACGCCGACAACCTTTCCCTCGGGTCCCACTAGCTTAGCAAGGAGTGCAGACAGTTCTCCTGTACCGCAGCCTAGATCCAAGATCACATCTCCGGCTTGAGGGCATACTTCCTCCTGAATGAACATTTCACCTTCTTTTCTTTGAAAAGAATTCGATTCCTTCTGGTAGCCTTTTGCAGCATCGGCCATTGCTCTTGCCAATATACTACTGTAACTATCCCCAAAAGAACACAAAAGAAGGACTGCCGCCCTAATTCAAAATATTCGAATTCTACACTTCAACGTTAGACGCTCTACACGCATGCTCGCTCAGATAGCTCATGTGCACCCGATTTAAGGCCTGGCCAAACGCTCGCAACATTTCAACGCAAAATCTTGTAACATTGTTGCATGATATTGCAACAGGTGTTGAGCGGGCTGGCCAAAAGTATGGAAAGCCATAACTTTCTTATGTGGTCATTCGTTATTACATGATATGGTTTCACCATTATGTGATGTGGTTTTATGGTTATGTGATGTGGTTTCATCATTATGCGATGGGGTTTCACCATTACGTGATGTGGTTTCATCATTATGTGATGGGGTTTCACCATTATGT
>NC_090886.1:5987719-5992719 GCF_036669925.1 Montipora capricornis | reverse complement strand
GACAAACTTGGGCAAACATTTTTTCTGCGTCTGTTAAATTCGTCTAGTATAAAGACGGGCACTAGAGGCATAATGCGTCTGGACGAACTTTCCAGTTTAGTGCGTCTTCGAAGACGCACTAAAATAAATTCTTCGTCCACACGCATAATGCGTCTTGCGGCCGTCTTTATACTTGACGAATTTAACAGACACAGAAAAAATGTTTGCCCAAGTTCATCCCAGACGAATTATGCGTCTCTAGTATAAAAACGGCCATTGTCCAGATGAGTGGGAGGATAATTTATGTCTTAATTTTGTGTAATTAACTAACGTTTTCACACCTCACGCCAAACTAGTATCCATCAGAAAAGCCCAATTAAAAGTCACATATTGCAGGTGTTACTTGGGGCCCGGCCACGGCTGGTTTTACAGCTACAAGTCGACTGTGAGTCGAGTGCTCTTTATTTCCTCGAAAGTCGAGATTGGGCTTCCCGTCTTTGTCAGAGTACAGGGCTAGAAAGTCTTGCAAACGTTCCTCGGTGACAATCGAAAGATCAAAGACTCCATGTGATGTCGACCAAAGCCATTTCAAGAGAGCGTCTATGTTTTCAAAAGGAAATTGAAACTGGAAGTCGCAGCTCTCGAGAATCACGAATCCCGCAGATGTGCAATACTTCTCGACCTCGGGCCTTGGTTCGCCAAAAAGCATCTGATAAATACGCTCTTCATTCTCGGGATTAAGTATCTTGCAGGCATGCGACATAAACAGCGGGGCCTGGCTCCCGTACTGAAGGGCGATTTTTCCTCCCTTTTTCAGAGCCTTGTACATATTTAAGAAGGCTCTTTGTTTATCTGGTATCCAGTGTAGGACCAAATGGCAGAAGATGATATCGTATGTCTCGACTCCTTTTCCAGGGAAGCTTGAATCGCTTCCTTCAAGAAAGGAAAGATTTGGGATTTCGCTATAAGACTTCTGCGCCAACAGAAACCGTTCCCTATCAGGATCCACGCCGACAACCTTTCCCTTGGGTCCGACAAGCTTAGCAAGGAGCGCAGACAGTTCCCCTGTACCGCAGCCAAGATCCAAGATCACATCTCCTGGTTGAGGGCATACCTCCTCATGAATGAACATTTCACCTTCTTTTCTTTGAAGAGAGTACGATTGCTTCTGGTAGCCCTTTGCAGCATCTGCCATTGCTCTTGCCAGTATACTACTGTAACGATCCTCAAAATAAAACAAAAGAAGGACTCCCACCCTAATTCAAAATATTCGAATTCTACACTTTAACGTTAGACACTCTACTCGCGTGCTCGCTCAAATAGCTCATATGCATCCGCGCTACTCAATATTCTCGTCAAGCGCATATGTTGCTGGGCAACAATTACGAGGCGGTGATCTCTTTGGAATAATACATACAGCAATCAATGTCACTCTATTACAATAATTTTGCTGTTTGGGTGGATGACTGATTGCTCCGCTCATGGATCGACAATGACTTCTGTTTCGTTATCACGTGCATCATTTGAATACCGAGAATGACATTGATTGACATTTGATGTCAACCTTTGATCTTCAAGCTCTAATTTTCATTTTGGTGAAAAATCAGTTCAGTTAAAACGTGGACACGTTTAGCCTGCGAACGCAGACGTATTTCCGGCGTATTTCCCGCGGTCGTTTCTCTCCCCCGAAAAGTAGCTACTTTTCGGGGGAGAGAAACGACCGCCGGAAATAAGTCTGCGTTCGCAGGCTAGAACACGTTCGGATTGCCTTCTTGAAGACCGGCTAACTAGATTTTTTTGCTTACCTTATCTACTTGAAACTAAGACCCGCCACAGAAGCACTAGTAAGTGAATGTACTTCAAGTTGTAAATTTTCATAAGGTTAACTGTTAGCCAATATCAAAAATACCACAAAATGCTCTTTGTTTGTCCCTCCAAAATTTTGCATGAGAATTGTTTCCACTTTCTCTTGGGACCATTCTAAGTCCCAAAAAAAAAATAAAAACAATGGTTATGCAAAATTTTGGAGGGACAAAAAAAGAGTATTATGGTATTTTCTGATATTGGCTAAAAAGGAAGATTTAATATCTGTTTACAAACATTCCTTTTGGCATTCAAATTTGTTTCAACAAGCAATGAGGCTCTCGTTGGCACATTAATAACAATACCGTGTGGCATGAAATGTTTGCCGGAATTGGCGTTTTTTTGAGGTTTGCGGGAACAAATTTCTGCGGCTCGAATTGACTGAAATTTCCGGCGGGAACTAATTTTTTGCGGTTTTCTTTTCAAGGCTAAGCAAGAAGACATCAACAAGTAAAGAAATGTAATATTTTCAACTTTTATTACTTTTTTAGGTACACTCTTTTCTCTTGTAAGAACGTCAAATTTTGGAGCTGAGTCTGAAAACGTTCTTAACATGTTTTTATATTTCTATCAGACTTTGTTTCACCTGATGACTTTGATCAGTTCAACACTTTCAGCAAACTATACTATTTGGAAGGATTAACTCTGAAGCACTGATATGATGATAATGAAACACCAATAATTGCTTAACAAGATTCACTCATCAATTTTGACGTATTAGGGCACCATGGCAACAAAAAGAGAGCTTCCCTTAATATCAATATTAGTAGTGAGAAGTTATTGCTGTTTTAGCTATTACTCCTCATTATGTCTAGACACATACTGCTGCAGATCATTTTTCTCAGTCTAGGTTCCAGACCCCTAATGTTTACGATATATATATATATATATATATATATATAGTTTTAGAAAATTGTAACGGTCACTTTTGAAAATGTATGTTGACTAGCATACGAAACGTAAGTTTTATAAAAAAATGCGTTGGCATACAATGTTTATCACCGCTGTTTGTGTTATTTTCTTTTAATCAAGCTACGATGGCTTAAGAACAAGAGTTTATACGATGCAAAAACAACCCATATTTCGCGTTTAAACCCTTATAACCCAAAAGCGAAATCCGTGACCCCAAATTTTAAAAAAGTTTAAACAAATTCTTTGCATCGGATTCATGGCCACCTTCACACCTGGAAAATAGTAAGGTGGCTCTGAACCCGCTCCAGAGAATTTTTTTCTTGTTGGTGTTTCATTTGGTACCATAACATTGCCGTTACGCGTACCGGTTTTGTAGGAATCAATCCTTCTAATAAGACATTTTCTCTACGTTGTTGAAACTGGTCTGAGCCACCTTAAAAGTCATTAAAACTCGATCGAAAGCCGCATTCATTCTTTCCACATCGTCTACCATCTTCCACAACTCTGTTCTGTCGTGATAATTTCTGTGATACCAATGTTTGACGAAAACCTGCAGACGGTAAAATGATTGTCTGAAACCAAAATATAGTGAGCTGACGCGTCCAGTGGTTCTTTGGGGAGGAGATCCTTTCCCTAAAGGGCGGCTGGGAATCGAGCATGCGCCAGAGCCACCACCAGCGGGGCGAAATTTGAGCACGGCAAATTTCCCTGCGAAATGCTGATAAAGCCGACTTAAGAATCAACGTAATTCTTTATTATAAAGGTTTAATGAGCTTCCTAGAAAGTAATTTATTTTATCCAAATCTCTCTTTAGGGCCTGTTTCACATGGAGAGAGGGGTGGCCCGGCTAAGCGAGTTACCGGGCTAACCGCGAGCTCCCCTGGAAGAGCAAACTTTTCATACCTTTCCTTTAGAAAACGAATTAATGCGTTTACATGCTAGACAGCGTCAGACCCGCCTTCCCGAACTGAGAACTGATCTTTATTTGAATAACTGCCTAATTTATACGTGTAATAAAGTGGCTAATGCCGTTAAACAGTGCTCAATACACTTTTTAAGTGTAGGGCTTTGAATAAGAAGATATAACGAAGAGACAAAATTCTCTGTTACTCCGAGTTTCGTGCTCACGCACTCATCAGACAGTATTTAATGGAGAATAAACCTATCAAGTTATCTATATACACGCGGCGTCTATTGATTATAAAAAGCAGGGCAGTGCGGTTCTAATTACAATTAGGTGTGAGAAAAAAACTAATAGAGTATTGTTTTTGAGTCAATTGTTCCGAAGGTAAAACTTGTTTTCGTGGCGGCACTTGCTAATTTATATAAATGTGCGGCGGTAGTGCTTTATGCTAATTAGGTGGTTGTGCCTGCTGTGCGATAGGTGCTAGTGAGAAGGTGTGAGATATTTACATACTGTAACACTGGGCACCCTGTCTACTTGCACCGGGCACTCTTCTAGGCGGGCTATCTTTTTGCCCAGTAGGTTACCCCGGCTAACCGAGGCGTGGGAATTGTTTCCTCGTTATCACATACCAGTGACATCTACTGAACGAAATGACAAATTAAATGTAAAAACGTTTCCATAGACACTGAAAGGCGGCCGTTTGCGGAACAAATGATAAAAATTAAACCACCCGTCGAAACGTTTCCTTTGTCCGCTATCTTGTTTGATGTGCTCAGTGGCCAGCTCAAAAGAGTCATCCCGCTTGGGTGAATTTCATTTATAGTCAACCCAGGTCACGCGTGAACAGTATCTTGAACATGTGATCGAAGTCTTCCAATCAGTGCGCTACTTTCACTGACGTAACGAAAATCACATCGGAAAATCGCAGATCGGATTGAAATTTTCAAAAATGGACTTGATTTTTCGGAAGTCTCCTTGAAATATTGATAGAATTTTTCTGGAGGTAAGAAATTGCAAGGGCAACAATCTGTGCTTTATAGAAAAACCACGCGGTTTTATCCATTCGTCCCTTCTTCTGGTGCGAGGATGCATAGACCATACCTCTCCAACCAAATAAAGGTCGATTATAGACAGGTCTGCCTGGCTTGTATTCGCGACCAAAGGAATTCACGGCCGCTGGTCTGAACATTTTGAAAAAGCGCGGGAAAACTCCAAATCGCTCTTCGATTTTCGAAATGTCGCTCCAAATCTTCGGAAACAACAGGAAATGCTCAAATATGGAAAACAAGAATTCGTTATGTTAATTGAATTTTTCGAATCACTGTTCACGCGTGACCTG
>NC_090886.1:5980219-5982719 GCF_036669925.1 Montipora capricornis | reverse complement strand
TCGGGAAAAGTCATCTTAAAGATACGCTGTTCATTCTCGGGATTAAGTATCTTGTAGGCGTGCGACATAAACAGCGTTTTATGATCTCCATACTGAAGGGCAACTTTTCCACCGTTTTTCAGAGCCTTGAACATATTTAAGAAGACCTTCTGTTTATCCTTTATCCACTGCATGACCAAATGGCAGAAGATGATGTCGTATGTCTCGACTCCATTTCCGGGGAAGTTTGAATCATTTCCTTCAAGAAAGGACAGGTTCGAGATTTCACTGTGAGACTCCTGCGCCAACAGAATCCGTTCCCTATCAGGATCAACGCCGACAACCTTTCCCTCGGGTCCCACTAGCTTAGCAAGGAGTGCAGACAGTTCTCCTGTACCGCAGCCAAGATCCAAGATCACATCTCCGGCTTGAGGGCATACATCTTCCTCAATGAAGATTTCACCGTCTCTTCTTTGAAAAGAATTTGATTCCTTCTGGTAGCCCTTCGCAGCATCTGCCATTGCATTTGCCAAAAAACTACTCAATATTCTCGAAAAGATTTCCTGCTTCTCGGAATACTTTAGAGGTATCCGAGTTTTAACGTCGATAGAAATTCAGTTTATGTTTGGCAACAATTACGAAGCGACCGGTGATTTCATGGGCTTAGTACAAAGTGCCATACCTTGTTGAGCAATATATACGGTAATCAGTCTTATGCTATTATAATAAGATCTGCTCCTTGGGCGACTGATTGGTTGGCGCGGCGGTGATGAATACATTCTCTGCGTGACATTTGCGTGACAATTTGCGGATGACGACCAGATCTTCCTCAATGAAGATTTAACCGTCTCTTCTTTGAAAAGAATTTGATTCCTTCTGGTAGCCCTTCGCAGCATCTGCCATTGCCCTCACCGATAAACTATTCCATATTCTCGAAGAGATCTCTTGCTTCTCGGAATACGTGGATAAAAAATCATTTTATTTGCGCAATAATTTACGCGGCGGTGATTTCGTTGGCTTAAGGCAAAGTGCCATGCGCTCTTGAGCATTACGTAATCAGTGTTGCGCTATTATAATAACTTGGGCGACTGATTACTCGCCAGCAATGAATCGGTTACCCGCACATTTGCGCGACAATCAATTTTACGAAACACTTTTGGATTTATAATGCGACATTTTTTTAAACAATATTTTAACTATAAAAAACTGCGATTAAACATATCTAATCATACTAAAAAAATACTAAAACTTTGCTCAAAACTTTGTTAAGAAACGACAACGTTTCCACGTTTATTTAAATGTCATTATCAAGTCAAAGTAGTTTGAAAATTGCAATCTATTAATAGTAAAAGACAATAGTGACAAGAGGCCTGTATATCCTCATTAAGAGTCTAAACGGTCAGTGTAAAACGCAGACCGCAGACCGTAAAATGCAGACTGAGGGTAAAATGCAGCCTGCAGTCTGCGTTTTACACTGACCGGAGTCTAAAGCCTAACTTGAACATCCATATGGACTCCATACGTGCCAAACTTTTTGTTTAAGTTTCATTGCTCCTTTATTTCACCATGGCTGTGTTTTCACGACTGCCGTTGTCTCGCTTAACATTCCTGAAAGTGGTTTGTTTGCAAACTTTGTCGAGGGACTTCAAAGTGATACGTTTTTTCACGGGTAATTAAAGATTAAATGAGGAGAGAGCACGTACCAATGCAATAATAAAAATAACAAAAATAGCACGCCTGTTGTATTTCCGATTTGAATGACCGCAAGCGACTCCTCGTTGGCCGAAAGTAATTACCAACTCGCGTAAGCTACCTGGTTTAATGGAAATTCCATGGAAGTTTACCGACTTGCTTAACTTTCAACGAGTTGGAAAAGCAACTGTTTTCACGTGATTTCCAGTTGTCACTCGCGAAGCGACCTCAAAAACCGCTGGTAAAAACACGGCCAACACAGTCTTCTAATCTACTATTGTTCTTTTAGTGTTTATAGATTGCAATTTTCAAATTACTTTGACTTGATAATGACGTTTAGCTAACGTCGAAACGTCGTCGTTTCTTAACAAAACTTTTAACAAAGTTTTTAGTGCTTTTTAGGCTGTTTAGATATGTATTATGCAATACAAAAAGAAGTATTTCCGGGGAGACCAGCTGCCCTGGATAACCCCTGAGATCTCCACTACACTTCAAGCTCTTTTCAAATCGCGTCAAACCACCTCTGCAGGGTTTGAGCTAGGATTTGATCACTGGGGGACAGTTTGTTCCCTTGGATAAAATTGCGGGGGGGCATCTTCATTTTTTAGGGGACATTCAATTTTTTTCAGTTTAATTTTCTTACGTTCAAACACAGAAACAGGCAAGCCAACAAAAACATATTTCATTTATACCTGTTACTTGTAATTAAAAGGATTAAAACAGACAAGAAAAGTTAAGGAAATTGGTATCAAGACTTTTTTCCTGTTCGTATTTAAACCAAGAACCAATGACTATGCTTTATACATGTACTCCAGATGCAAAGGCGTCT
>NC_090886.1:5912719-5975219 GCF_036669925.1 Montipora capricornis | reverse complement strand
TTCTCACGCCTGATTGGAAAATGTGAGTTGTTGCCATCTTGCTTGACACAATTTCCAAAAATATGTTAACTCAGACCCATGTAAGGAACGAAAACCATGTGTAAAATAAATAAATGACAATACCTTCCTCGCGATCTCTGATTTTTGAAGTGAAAAGCACTGGGAGCGAGCTCGCGTTCATACGCATTTAAACGTCTTCGAAAGACTTCGGACGTCTTCGGAAATCTTCGAAAATGATCGTGTCGTCTTCAAAAATCCCAGCACTCCTAGGATAACTAGACCCTCCGTGAGGGTACACTGGGTTGCCTGTGAACCCTTCCAGCTTACAGAGCAATACTAAAAAACTTCTCCCATATCACATTTCAACCGTCAGCTCGAAAATTCAATACACAACATGATATTATAATCCACAAAGGCAGAAAATACCACAGAATCCTTTTCCAGCGAAAAATTTATTGAAACAAACAAAATATTTGCTCTTAGAGGCGAAAACCTCTTCCTATTTCATTGCGTGCGTGAAGACAAGAAACTCAATCGTGTCAAATTACCATGTACTTCAGGTAAATACAGCTCACTTTGATTTCGTCTCGACGGGCGATAGGTTGTTGTCGAAGTCCAGTACTCGTCGCTTTTGAGATTCCTGCCTAGTTTATCCAACTGACTTTCCATTATTGAGTTCCATAAGGGTATATTTTGTTTAAGGACCCACTAAAACGCCATTCGCGTTACATGACTTTCGACGCCTTTGCAGGCTAAGTTAATTATTCTCCTGTGTCCACCAGAGAAATCTACGCAGTTCCACTACCCTCTCGATCCTAAGAAAATACGCGCAGAAGGCTCTATGCAAAAAGACACCACTTACCAGGGGAGTGACAGGCAAGACTTTTACCGACACGGAAAAAAAAAACTAAAAAAAGAAAAAAAAAAAAAGAAAACAAACAAACAAAATGCAGACCTCGACTGGGTTTGCCATAGGCATTCCAGTAAAAATCTCACGCCTTTCTTTTGTTCAGTAATCCAATATGGCTGCTGGTCACCTGACTGAAAACGCTCCATATAGGGGATTTACTCTCTTACCTTGGTAATCTCTTGGTTATTTGCAAAATGTAGCTGGATTATGAGGCCATAAAATTTTGGTAATAAGCCATTTCGTTAGTGAAATTTGTGTAGCTCTTTGAGAATTGTTGTGATAGTGAACCGTTGTAGTCGGTCGAGTGTACTTGAGAATGGGTATGCTCATGCAAAGAAAGGAAATAACTGGAATATTGTCAGATTAAGTTGCTCGTCAAATGCATGTTTGGACTTACGTTGTTGTTATTTTTAATGGTTTTGGTATTTTTTATTGCCATTTACAGGGCTGTGCTAAACCCAGTGATTAATATTACTGTTTTTGGAGAGATTGTAAAGTTTGGAATGCCAAATCTGTAACTTAAGGTAGATTTATTTGCGCTTAATGAGAAATGGACTGCATTGTTGATTTTCATGTTTGTCAAAGTTGAATTTGAGGTAAAATTCTTGAAGTATATTGATTTTGGTCAACATTGCTTTATAGGTTTGGAAGTACTGTATTGTCCCGGGTGCAGGGGAGAAAAGTTTGGTTTTGACGTACAAAACTGCCCCGCATAGCGGGGAATTTGCTTCATTTAGAAGGCAGGCCTGGTCTAATGCCCCGGTATTCCCCGGGTATGGGGGTGCGGGGCTTTCCACTGACTAGTGCATAAATTACTAACACTTTTCCCCAGGAATTCGAAAATAATAGCCGTTTTGTTCAGTTCCGTAAAAATGTGACAAGAGCACTTTGAATTTTCCTCTTTCGCGACTTGGAGAGCGCCATCTTGGATATGACGTAGCAATAGTCAACAAACGTGTTCGACCTTACCAAGTTCTTCGTTCCCCGATCATCTTCTCAATGTTGCGTGACCTTTCTGCTCCAAGAAATTCAAATGTAAGATGAACTATGGTAATACTTGTAGATTATCTGGTCAATCAAACTAGGCGGCAAGAATCAGCCAGAGCAAATGTAAACAAGAAAAAAACCTGAAATAATCGACAAGGGTACCTTCTTTTCTTTTTCACTTTCTTTCTTCTGCAACAGCCGTCTTTTATGCTTCAGCAAACGTATTTGTTTCGCCGACGAAACTTTCTGATGTTGCTCAATACACATAGCAAGGATTTTTCCCAGCAACAATTACCGCTGTTGATGTTTTACGCTTTCGAGGGGATGAAGCTAGACACATGTCTATTAAATAAAAAAACAGAAGATTCCACCGGAAAATGAAAATTTCAGAAAAGTTGGCCTGCGAAAATAAAACATGGATGGATTCCCCAAACCTGAAAACCTGACTGCTATATTGTATGTTCGGGTCTGTCATTTTTCTAAGGAGGACTTCAAGCGGGATGTTCAGGTATATGAATATTGGTCTTGGTAACATTTACTTCATACTGAAATCTCAGTCAACCACTCCAAAATATCATTATATTGGAGCGAGAAAACTGAATCAAGCAATATATTGACGACTTTCACTTTTATGCGCTTTTCCAGGCAGTAAAATAGACAACTTGAAATGTAATTAAATTTTGTTAGCTTTATAGGCACTACTGAAACGATTTATTCTTATATACCTGCCAACTCTCACGGCTTAGGCGTGAGTCTCACGCCTGCGGGTTGAAAACTTTGATCTCACGCCGGCTCACGCTTGCGGGCCAATTTCTCACGCCTGATTGAAAAATGTGAGTTGTTGCCGTCTTGCTTGACACAATTTCCAAAAATATGTTAACTCAGACCCATGTAAGGAACGAAAACCATGTGTAAAATGAATAATTGACAATACCGTCTTCGCGATCTCTGATTTTTGAAGTGAAAAGCACTGGGAGCGAGCTCGCGTTTACACGTCTTCAAAAGACTTTGGACGTCTTCGGAAGACTTTAGACGTCTTCAGAAATCTTCGGAAATGTTCGTGTCGTCTTCAAAAATCCCAGCACTCCCAGGATAAAAATCTCACGCCTATATCTCAGAAAAAGTTGGCAGGTATACTCTTACATTCGATGGAAATATATACATCTGTCGTTTGCTTTAAAATTGTAACAGGGATCTCGTAGAAAACCACGGTAGACAGATTAAACTTGATTCCCGGCGTTTATTTCACAGCAAGGAGCGCGGGATAGCACTGCAAGCACTCTTTCGCCTCGTAAAACCCCTGCATATAACTCACCGATAAAACCCTGTTCAACGACCACGAGGTAAATCTGTTCTGATGGTGGAGTCAATATTAATACAATTGACCCTCTGGATTAAGATTCAAGTCTACAAAGTATCGCTCTCCTTGACTGTGTTTTCCTTGTTTAAATCAAGTACATCTAGTCATCCGAAGAAATCCTTGACTATTGCTACGTCATAGCCTCGTTTGCATACACAAAAACAAAGATGGCGGAGTCAATTTAAAATAGTCCATTTTTGAAGCGTTATTGTTGGCTATTTAAACACATTAGGCCCAAATGAGTGGTCAACTATGACAATACAGGTAAAGAACTTTCGATTCAGAGAAACTCTTTCTAAGCCGTACTTTCCCTTTAATGTGGAACATGGAGACTCCGGGTAATGGGCTACTGGTATATGATAAATACTTCCTCGTGCATTTCGTGATCAATTATTTCATGGTCACTCGTGATGTTTACATCTCCCGTGCCCATGCATCACGAAATGCCTTTGCATTTGCTTTTTGTGCCTGCAACTGTAAAGCGCGTTATCATGACACTGTTATCTAATTGATTGTGCCCAACTGACCCATTGTGTTTCAGACGACCACAAAGAAATTGTCTCTTTTATCATCGTACTTGTTTTAGCGTGTTAAATTGTTTGGAAGATCACGTACCTCCACCGATATTTAAACAACAAAAGAGGCGAACGGAAACCACGTGGTAGCAACATGATGAACAAACCACGAAAGAAACAAAAACCGACGTAATTCGGGAAATGTTGGTCAACCGCGGAACTTCTAATGTCAGAACTTTTCTCAATACACGGTCACGCAACCGGAAACACAAATCATTTGAAGTGAAACGGAAAGGTATTTTATTTCATAGCCTGAACGCGGAAAAAAAAACTCGGCATCGACGCTTTTCAGAGTTTTGACGAAGAACTTTAGTCTGCACTAGGGTAAAATAGATCAGTGTTGCGTTTACAAAGACAACGTCTGGCTCAACGTCGTTGAATTTACAACAGCAAGGTAAGTCCACTTTTCAATGCGACATAACCGTGAATCCGGCGAAGGTGAACATTAATCAGCATTGCCCGGGCAGCATTGCACATTAGTAGCACCTTGGCTTCCGTGTTGCACACCACTGGACTGACCTGACCCCAGCGCTATTGCCAATTCCTTTTTATGTGTGCGCAAAGAGGCTGTGGCACGGCAGTGCAGTTAATTTTGTGATTCCCATTCGCCCCTACTCACTATATGCAACTTATCGTGAACCCAGAAATTATCTTTCAAAGCTTCAGTTCAATGAAAGCTACACGTGTGGTAACTGAAAAGATGTTTGTCGAGTATACATAATGCAAGTTACAAATAAGAGACAAACTTGAAAAAACTGCCACGGTTAGCCTGATTAGTTTAAAACACCCCCAATTTTAATCCATTATAATCGTTTTCAATTTTGCCAATCCCTACCTCCTATTATATTTACTGCTTTATTCAAACATTCCTTACAGCGGTTATCAGTCACTGAAGCCCGTAAAGGACATTTTTTCATATTTCGAAAATTAAATTTAGCCGGACGTCAATAAAATGTTTCCATGACGAATATTGACGTCCACCTAAAAGTTAAGTTTCGAAATACAGTCAACTCTCCGCTAACGGACACACTCGAAAGCGCACAGCTCTACTTACAGACACTTCCCCATTTTACCTTCCAGTCAAACTCTGTATTTACATATTCCCGAACGCGGACACTTTTGAAAATTAAAATTGGATTTTTCTTTCAGTTTGTTTACGCTCTCTCAGTCTTAAGCGGACACCCCACGTATAATATTTGTCTTTAATTTGCAATTCAAACAAAACTACTGTATCACCTTTGACAGAGCAACAGAATTATGGGGTCGGTTTTGTCAAATCTCCATTTGTCCGTCCAAGGGAAAGCAAGCTGTCCGTTTGTTTGACATGAACAAGAGTTCAACAAGTACTTGTAGTGTCACGTTATGGCACTGAATAATTCTCGTAAGCAGGCAGTTAATGATAACGGACGCTTTTTCCAATTCCCGTTGGTGTACGCTTACGAGCGAGTTGACTGTATGAAAAATGTCGTTGAGGGGAGCGTGTGACTGATAACCTTTAATAGCTATTTTTACGATTCGCTTGCCGGTTTTCCCTTCAAGTTATTCATTTTTTTTTTCACGATTAAAATCAGATTTACCAAATCTGTTCAAATGTGTCTTTGATACGTTAAGCCTCCTAAAAACTCTTTCACGAACCGTTCATGAATAAGCAAGATGTAGTGAAGCAGGGATGGCGTAGTGGATATGGCACTCGCCTCCCAGCAAAGTGGCCCGGGTTGGATTCCGGACTCGTGGGCAGATGTGAGTTAAGTTTGTTGTTGTTTTTTTTTACTCTGTTCCGAGAGGTTTTTCTCCGGTTTTCCGCTTTCCTCAAAAACCAACATCTCTAAATTCCAATTCGATCGGATGCAGGACAACCATAATCCTTTGAGTTGTTGTAAAAGGGTAGCTGACGCTTATATTGGAGAAAACACTTCTTGATGTCACGAGCCCCAGGTGATTTTTTATGAAAATCGAGTTAGGTCAGGAGTCCATGAGTAGGAGCGAGCAACTCCCATACTGAGCCTAGCCTATGTCACGGATTTTTACAGACCAGTCTATTCTTGGACTACCTTTGCCGCAAAACAACAAAGGCAGTTCCGGTTCGGTGACGCTATAACGTCAAGTAAGTTGGCAGTGATTGGTCATCGGGCTCCTGGGGGAGTCTCATTCGAGGGAAATTCAATCTAAAAATAAAATGGTCTCCTGGTTAGGTGCATTTCTGGACAGAAAGTGGTGAAGAGAAAAACTGGAGTATGAAGGGGAAAAACAAAGTACATAACCGCGTGCCCTACTTAAGTTAAAATAACCTGCTATCTTAGCATTTCTGGGCGCTTTTATGTAGAAAATAAGAAATCAAGGTTCAACCGTATTATTTACCCGTGAAGCTCCACTCACTCCAAAGTGGTTTTAGGGAGGGTTTCATAAGTGCTTATAAAGTCCAAGCATTTAACAAAACTTTCCACTATGTTCCTGTGCGTGCACAGAGCGTTTCAAAGACTGTTTTTTTCCCCAGATATGCTCAGTATTATCTATCGTTTTTTGTCATGGATAAAATAGCTTTTTATGGAGCAAAACACAAATAACTTTTACATCATTCGAGGTGGCAGGTGTAGAATCCACAACTAATCTTAGAATGTTTACACGGTACGTTAATTTACTTTGCATCAAATGGTGACATCCGGTTAGCAAACTTTTCACAAAATATATCCCTTAAGAACTAGTGATGGAAATGTCTTAAGCCTGGTTTTCACTAGACACGAAGGCACAAAAACAAGCATTAAGGCAAACACAAGAGATTCCTGTCAAGTGAACACGAACCACAACGCAAGCACAAGAACACGACGCAGAGACAAAGATTCTTTAGTTCCATGATCTCTCTTCCCACGCGGCGCTGCACACTTCCCTTTCGTAAACTGTCGTTGCCATTTCAAACGGTCGATGCCATTTATAACGGTCGACTACACACTTCACTTCAAAGAAAATTAAAAGAAACAAACTAAGAAAAAATATTGACAAAAATTAAGACAAAAAAGGAAAAAAAACATTTATAAAAGAAAAACTGGAGGAAAAAAAGAGTCCGAAAATTTCAAGACTCGAACTCGGGTTCTTAGCCATCACCCTAAACAGAACCCTAATCCGAACCCTAAATCATATGACCAGCGAGACACAACTCCCAGTAATCGCAACCTTTTGAGTTCTTAAACCTAATGAGTGTAATTCAGAGCTAAAAAATGGCATCGACCGTTTCAAATGGCAACTACCGTTCTGAGAAATGGCAACGACTGTTTCAAATGGCCACGACCGTTTACGAAAGGAAAATAAGCCGCGACGCTGCGAGTGGAATCTGGAATGGGTCTTTTTCATAGGACGAACATCAAAGCTCGCGTTGTGCTTGCGTTTCGTTCCGTTTGCACAAAACGCAAGCGAATGCAAGTATAATTGCCTCCATATGTAAAAAGAAAAGTTTTGATCCTGGCGCTTTCACGGTCTTGTACTTGCGTCGTAAGTGAAAACCGACCAGGCTTTAAACCTGTTTGAACATTGGTGATCGGTGTGGAATAGGACGTTTTCAACCAGCCTCTAGAGACACCAATAACAATAGAGAAATGTACGACTTCTGGTGGATGAACAAAAGAAGCTAATGAGAGATCTTTTGTTTTCGTCAAACCAACATGGCGGCGATGACGTCGAGGGAAACCTCCTTTAATATCAAATTGTAGACAATTTGTTATGGAAGCGCCAGCTGAACAAATTACAAGTGCCGAATCTTGGGAGCAACTAATACGTAGAATTAAGAATTAACTTTCCGTTGCGCTGTACTCTGCTGTCTACCATCAATCTAAACTTGTGCAAGACCATCAGAATTGCATAAACCGCGGTCATTAAATAGCTTTTCGCGTCTTGGTATTAAACTCTTGCCACTGCCGGTTTAAAGAATAACAAACGTACAAGCCAAATTAATTACCACTTATCTCAGAGCAATTAGTGTTTTTTTTTTGGCCTTCGTACAGCCTGATAAGGCTCTATCATAAGGATCACAATCACAGTCATCATTTGGGACTTTCTCGCGACGAGTTGAGCCAACGCTTACTTATTTAGAGCAGCGTGGTTTTTGAAAATGAGTATATTGCGTGCAAATTTCAAACCGCAAAACGGATTCGAAACAAGCCAGTCTTTTTAAACTTTTGAAAGTTTATTTAACAAGGAAAAATTTTCGAGCGGCCTGCATTGATGTGGGCCGTTCGAATATTATACGGAAGCGCTTGGGCGACAACTTTCACTTTGAAGAATTTATGCCAAAAGATAGTTAATCTCGCTTTATTACAAAAATAATTTTACCATCACGTGCTTTGCAATTCTCCTTTCGTTATCGACTCGGTGAAGTTTTCACAAACGCGGCATTCACAATTGTTTCGATTATACTTGATCAATTGAAATATAATTCATGTGGCCTTTCCTTATAATCCCTTACAGGACCAACGGCTTAATTGCCTTTTGGAAGACGGCCAAAATGAGCCAAACGTACACCGGTAACCCCTTCGTAAACCAACAATTCATTAACAGCCTCGCTTATGAAAAAATAATAAGGAGTATTTGGCACGCTAATGGAATTCTTGCTGTACGATCGCCATTCATTGCCGTCTGAACGAGTACTGTACGTGACTCGGGGAAGAAACCAAAAAACAAGGAAATATGAGTGCAGTTTGAAGTTCAATATCGATCCGACGGAAACGAAGTTTTGAATCGCACAGCTTCTAGCATAAATTAAGTGTTACAGCTATTATATTGCGAAAAAAGTAATTTTTGAGACATAAAATCAATAAGAAGTAACAAATTCAGGCGACAATTTGTTAAACAGCTTCCGCGAGAAAACAGTTTCGATTTTTTCACCTTGCCCATATTAGTTGCAGATGATTTTTGTATTGAATAGATAAAACTTCGCGCTAGCTCAAACTGTTGGAGTTTGTTGCAGGAGCCTTTCCTGGCTTACTTCCTTGACAGCTTTACTTGAGTTGAACGTTTTCAGTAGAAGATAAATGTAGACCGTGGATTAAACAACGACACAGAGCGGCACATTTCAAAATGAGAACAAACTTTTACTTTTGGTAATAAACTAACGCTGCTTAAAAGCGAAGATTTCAAATGATGTTTTTACTCTAGATAGCGCCATTTGCGAAATGTGTCGTGTTCTCAGCGTGCCATATGCTGTGAATATTAATTTTCATATAGTATACAAAACGGAAAGGTAAAAAAGGAATAATTTTAAACGTAAACTAATGTTGAAGACCATGGGGGATCAGATACTACTCATACCGGTTGAGTGCTTTCGTCTAAAAGTAGTAAATCTCCTCTAAAGATTTGACTAACATTTTCAGAAGATCAAACTAACTTTGACCATCAAAAGAAAAAACGGATAAATTACATGCGGGCCAGTGAATCCCAAGAGCCCACCATGCATTTGGCAAATTCGAAAAAGGTGAAACCATTATATCCAGTGCTATATCCATTTAGATAAAAGCACCTCTCAGCAGCGTGGAAAAAGAATATTGTTCAGTCGTTTCATACACGGGAGGAAACGCCTCGGGTCGTGTGATAAACAACTGTACTTTTTTTTTCTTAAACGGCCACACATTAATTAAGTACAAACAATGAAAACAAAATATGCAGCGTCAAAAAAAAAACAGTTGTTTGCTTTTTCTGGATCATTAATAGTGTTGAAGACCTTTTTTGGCGAGATAAACAACATCAAGAAAGAGCTATGTTTTCGAGGGAAACACATTGGACTATGGAAAAGGTGAGCCACATTTTACAAGGCAACCAAAGCTAGTAAGATTGCAACTGGACAGGGAGTATGGTAAACTTTCGTACGCCAAGGGAATTCAAAACTTCTCTGCGTTATAAACGGCATTAAAAAGGGACAGCCGAAGAGTAGTCTTGCAAAAGCCATTAGGAAACCGTGTGAGAAGGTGGGCCCATATTGTACGAAGACATCAAGAAGTTTGTCAAATTTCATCTAAATGGGAATTGGGTTACAATATTCTTTAATTCTTGGGGAAAACCCTTTTTGTTTGTTTCATAAACAGTACAAAAGAGATAGCTCCTTTTTCAGAGAAACACAAGAAAGCTACGGGTGAACTGAGACGGTACCTTATTGTTCAGAGAAAAATAAGAATAAAAAACCTCGTCATATTCTCCTTGATAACGAATACGGGTAAACTCCCATTCGCTAGGGTAAAACATTCTTGAGCAGGGTTTACAGTACTAAAAGAGAATAGTATTTTTCACTTTTAACAGCTTGCAAAATAGCCACACTTTTGACACGAATATTCGAAAACGTTTGCGGGTTTCGGAATGTTATTTGAACTGACAAATATTCCTTGAACGCTTCGAACTAAAAGCGCCGGTTTTGGCGACTTGGCTTTTTTCCGAGTATGACCGAGTGTCAGCTTTTTCCGAACATATATCCGTTGTTTCGTTCTAAAACGCTCCCCTGTGCACGACCAGAGGTACCTGTTTTTGAGCTTTCCATATTCCAAGTTTAGTAAACACTAAAAGCTATTTAAAAGGACCCCAAGAACTCCGACTCGTCCAATCAAAAACCATTAAATTTGAACATAGTTAGTAAGAGAAAGCTGGCTAAATTTGGAAAACCCTCTTTTCACATCTAAGTGGTTCAACGGTCGTTTAACTCTCTCGATGAATTATTCAGTTGTAACCAGTCAAATGAAAGCCAGCGAAGATAACTGTGTCCGAGTTTTTTTCTGTGCAAGCTCTGACGGTGAATGCATGGCCGCTACAGTGAAGTCGAACGCATTCACTGAGTCTATCTTCAGGTCTTACGAATCAAATATATGGCGAAGGCTAATAACCTTGTCTAATTTTTCTTTAGATTTTCATTTGAAGTTTTTCCAAAGCTTCCGTCGAGATGAGTTGCTTGAGTGGATAGCCGCTAATGTACCGCCTGTAGAGTAGCAAATGGGCCATTTAAAAAAATGCTGCTTAGATTCGCTTAGCGATAAATTGGCCAATGAAAATTCACAGTATAACCCATCCTGTATTATATATTCTCCATTTTTTTTTTTTTACATGAAATGGGTATTTATCCAGCAAGTAACAACGAATACCCGCGACAGGTATCTCCGCAGTTTTAAAGTCACTTTCATCAAAATATCACAAGATTTTGAAGGGCAATAATGTCGGAACGGATCGCCATTTGTACGGGGTAATTTCGTCGGCAATAACGTTATTTTGGTAGCGTTATTAGACCTATTGCGGCGAAACAAAGTTTCAATTAACGAGAGCTATTCAACAGCGTGCGGTTTGAATCGATTATATTCCGCAGAACTTTATTGGTGCGGTGAATCGCAAAGACCAACGTCTCATAAAATATTTAAATACTTCGTGTGTTTTCAAATTGTCCTGGAAGAAAAATATGTTTGAAACTCTGCTTTGATCGAAAGGAAAACGACAGCTTAAACAAAAGGTAGCGACGTTGTTAAGTTGAATAGGTTCAAAAATGTTTTGTCTTCGAGGGAAATTTATGTTGATACGAGAAATGATATACAAGAAGAGACACCGAGTTTTGGTGTTGTCTATTCGCTGTCAAAAATAATTTTTTTTTCTCTCTAAACGGGAAAAATCCGCTTTAAAGAGTACTGTTGATATTTTAATAACTTCCACAGCTTTAATAATGAACGACGCACAAAACAACCAGTAAGCGCGGAAGTTACAACGCAATTATGTGAGTGAAGACAGGAAAGTGAAAGACCGCGTTAGTTTGTCGGTTTTCAAGAAGTTCTGGAGCCGTTTTCTAGGGATTATTTAATTAGCATTGCAATAAAATTTGCACAAAGGGAGCAGATAAATGAGAGTACCAAGGCTCCGCCTTTGCACTTTTTAATATTTCGTGCTCATATTTGTTGTGGAGTGCGGCTTATCTTTCTACTAGTCGAAGCGTCTGAAGGCTGAGTGCTACATTTGTCCGGGCAACCATCGATTTAGGGGCTTCCAGGCACTTTGCTTTCGGGCCCAAGTTAGTTAATCTACCAGACCAGACCATTAATGATTTTTTAATTAATTTTTGACAGATTAAGTGATTGATGGACAGAGGCGGTCCCTGTGTCGGGTAGCGAGCTGGCAGCCGTGCGTAAAGAACAATAACAAAAGCACACGAATGGTCATCCCAGTGGAATAACTTGCTTCCTTGGCGATAGCACCACATCAACTACTGCTCTTTCCGGGCGATGCTAGACATTTGCGTTCTGATATCGCGCAAGTAACGTGTCCCTCGAGGAAGCGATCATGAAGAATTACTCAGTGCGTTCGTGGCCTTTGCAACTTCTGCTTTTTCTCGCGTGTTGGAGTGTAACCCTAGCACTTGAGAGAGCTCTTGTGGAAATTGTGATCTATGAACATTCGTCCGGCGGAGACTACACTACCTATACCTACGAGCTAGAGGGTAGCTTTTCCAACGCTGGGACAGCTACAAGCGCTGAAGGCGACGTCCTCGAGGTAAGGAAATTATAATTCTGGCGTTGTGTCTGACGAGTCTTCGATCAAGGCAGAAAAATCTCGCCCCGACTGCGGTTTGTTTATCTCGATTCACCTCACACAACCCTCGACACAGATTTGTAGATTTTTTTTTTCCGCGAATGGTAGAGTTCATGACTTCGGTAAGTATTTTCGATTTGTTTACCCAGCGCTGGTCAAATACTTCAGAGGCATGACATATTGAAGTGAGACGCTTCGCTAGTTTGTTGGCTCGATTTAATGAGTTCGCCCGATTGCTTTCATTCAAAACGTCGGCATTGGTTTCAACTTAATTACAATTACTCTCAAGTGTTGCACTTGCTGTCACGAAACGTCGCTGTTTCTTACCGTGATAGCGCATAAAAGCAAAAAAAAACACCAAAAGTGTTCATTTTACCTCGTTGTAAAGGCTAAATCATTTTTACTCACGCTGTTGTAGCGTCGCTTGGAATTTACGCCATACAATTGACCTCGCTTCCTTTCTTTGCATTTTTTAAATCGCTTTCGCTAATTCCCTACTTTCCTTTCAAGTTATTGTCTTTGTTTCACAAGGAACACTACAATATCTACCGCCTTCGATCACTTGTTCGATCGAGTGGCGGTGTGGATGTGACTGGATCGCGCTCGTGCTGTAAATGAACCTCCGTAGTTTTTAATCACAACAAACTGATTTCCGCTGCGTAGCGCTGGAATTGTGTAATTATTATCAATCATTTTTTTTGCCGATGGGTGATCCCACGACCACGTTATTTGAATAAACCTTTCCACGATCTTTTGCATCGAGGGAACATTTTAAGTACTCCTCTTCAAAACACCAGTCTTTGCAAAGATAAGGTCGATAGGTCAGCCATGTGTACTCTCCGAAAAAATTGTCAAAATCTGCGTTTATTTGCGTGCCGGAAATACGAAGGCATTTGAGTTGAAGAGTGCGCTTGGTTCACGCCATAGAGCCAAGTTTGCATAAAAGGGGTTTCCGTCTCTTGGAGAATGGAATGAATCGTCAATTTTCAATCTTTCTCCAAGCAGTGCGAATGGTTAAGATTCTAGGCCTTCACTGCGTTTCCGTTTGAATCGCAGATCGAAATTCCCTCTGGGTCTTTAATCGCGCGACCGCGATTAAAGCTTCTCGAAGCACTTGACCCACGTGGAAGTGATTGGACAAATATCTAGCTATCATCATTTCAAAAAGAGTTTATGGTCTGAGCGGGATGACAGATAGGACTTCTGATTGCTTGTACGGCTGTGTGCTTGCTTGTGATAAATCAAGGTTGCTTGCACCAGGCAGCCCACGAGAAGTTTGGGCCAATTTCCTGATTTTAAATTTTGGCGAGACCTTGGGTAACCTGCAAGTCCGTGCTCGTTCCTCGGCTGTAAATCGCTTTCCACTTGCAATATCCAAGCGCGTTACGAGGTGTCGATTGGATTTCGTTCTCCCAAAAGAAGGACTTATACACTTGAACTGCGCAAGGCAGAGACGTGACACGAAACACCCTTTTAACGTCAGCAAACTTGTTTGGCACAAGAAATGAATAGCTGTTATTCGCATTAGCTCAGGGAGTAAGCGTTAAAACGTCTGATAAATGTGGACTGCCGAACGCTGCCGCCCCAAACAGGGTGTTTCTTTCCCGAAGGATTTCTATAACAATACCTACAATAAAAGAAAAAGGCTCTTCACAAAGGTAACGTCACCGCTAGCTCGAGATAATAGAGGAACGAATGAGTTTTGAATTAAAACATGGACAATACAATCACTCAGAATTTAGTTCTCCTTTGCTAAAACAATGTACTCAAAAGGAATTTTCCAAAAGCTGATAACCTTTTTCTTTCTACTTGAATCGTGCTAAGAGAAACAACCCGATAAGTTGCGAATTGAAAATCGAACGATGGAAGTCAAATGAAGTTTTTGTCGCTTGCGGCGTATCTTTTCATAACAGTGATTACTTTTAAACGTGAAAACTATGTCAGTTTGTCCTGTGTTTCCGCCAAGGGTGCGAAGAAATTTACTTGCCGAGGAAATGATCAAAACATTGCGGCGATAATCTTCGCTCCGTTGTTGAGGGCGCAAATCAAAAGTCTTCGCCCCTTCCGACTGCGTAATCTAGCCGTGAAACTTGGTAAAACGTCCGTTACTACAGTGTTGTGAAATGAAGGCGTTCTATATAAGTTTCCTTCGTCTTGTTTGTGCAAGTAGACGAAATCGAAATAACACGTGGCCATAAGCTTGTTAAAAATGTCTGTCATCGCTTTCGCCGTGTTGCGCGCGCTGGCGCCAAATATTTCAAAATTCCATTTCCAAACAACCCTGTGTTTCCCAAAGTCGGAAAGAGTTGAGCCCTTTTCTGCCGCATCGGCGGCCAAATACGGTCTTAACCTTGCGCGTTTCCGCGAAGAAAGTTATATGCAACATGAGACGAGAAACAGCTTGTTCCCTTAGCGCTTTATCGGCAGACAATACTTAGTGGGGGAAACCATCTCCGATTTCCCAGGCTAATTACACTAATGGCTTTTCCAGAACTCTTGAAAAAAGGGGCAAACTCACTTTCCGACGTCTCTGAGTAAAAGAGATTAAAATTCGAGTACATTGATTGCTTTATTGATAAAGGGCAAAACAATGCATCGTTTTGTGGACTTTTTTCCCATAGTGTAGTTTAAAAAAGTGGTGTCTTTTCCCCCGTATTCACTCCAATACAAGCGAGTTTGGAGTTGAAGATCGCAGCGGATTGATGGCTATTCTGGAATTCTAAGGGAGAAAAAAATAACAGATTTGCTACCTGATTTAATATTTTAGCAAAGCCTCTTCAAATAATTACATTTTTATTGCAGCAAGGTCCTTCAGGGGCTTAAGAAAGCAATGAGATTTTGTTTAAGTTTGAACGTAATAACCACTCACT
This sequence comes from Montipora capricornis, assembly GCF_036669925.1. NCBI lineage: Eukaryota > Metazoa > Cnidaria > Anthozoa > Scleractinia > Acroporidae > Montipora > Montipora capricornis. Next base: position 5,959,985 of record NC_090886.1, on the reverse strand, counting down.
TTTTTTTTTACTACAATAACAAAAAAGAAAGAAAAACAATTCCTCGCAAGTTCGTTATGCGCTGTTTTTACTTTCCCAGCGGCCGCGTTAGGTGAATCGATTAAACGTGTAATTTGTCTGTTTTTAACACCGGAATATTCGTAGCCCCTCCCGGCCAAATTAGATGTGACCTTCGAATTCAAATGAGGTGTGAAATTCAACGATTCGCTCGGATGATTTTATAATTAAAACCTTCAATGTGAACGCCGAGAAAATTCCGACGCAACTTTTGGCCCGAGAAAAAACATGCTTTCCGTTTAGCACAAGTGTTTAACAATTCGAATTTTTGAGAGAGGCAAGCCCTCTGTTATGTTCTCTCCATTGAGATAGTTATTGAGTCCTCACTGACATCCGTGTTTTCTAAACATTGTCAAAAACATGTTATTAAGAAGGTCATTAAATTCACTCCTTTTCTTATCGCAATAATTCGCTTTGATGCGCATTGTTTGGCCCTCGGCTTCGTTTGATCGGCCATCTTAGCATCTCTTATTCAAGGCAAGCCATTGCCTGACAACGCCGCAAGTTGATCTTTTGACGCGCTCCAAAACAATGGTTGATGTCGCCGAAACAAAATTAAAACTGACCTGTCGATTACTCATTATTGCCTTTGTAAATTTAAGCCGCCCTGTGGGATCTTGCAGCGATGCTTTCTATGGAAATGGAAACGAATCTACAAGCAGTGTGCTTCGTTGAACTCTGACTGTTTCGCGAAGGTAGTACAGACGATTTTTACGACGGCAAAAAGAAAATACAGACCCCTTTTTCTAAAACGAGCTTTGTGTCGTTTCGGTAGCACGGCAAAAAATCTCATCAAGTAATACTTAAATATTTGATTAAAAGTTTATAACTGTTTTTCCACAATATCCACAATTTTTAATTAATTTTTCGAATGAAAAAGGGATTTTTTATTGGATATTAAAATAATTAGAAATATGCCGTTTCCCGGGGTGAATTCTATTTGACTGTTTTTCGTTTGTTTTCAATTTTTTTACCAATAGAATAGAAACAAAACCAAAAGTTTTCCCGTAAAAGCGACTATTTTAGAAATGTTGGGATGATGGAACAGTTTTGCTTCAATGTAAATGTAATACTTGTGCAAAAAAAAAGGAATACATTTTAATGCATGTCCACCACTAGATTTAATATTCATAATGCCTAACCCCACAACTTCAATAATGTTTTATACTTATGACTCATTGGTTTTTTGTTGAAGTCGAGAGGGAAAAACTGAATCAGTCGCTTGTTTCCCAATGATATTAACGTGTATATGATAATAAAGCTAAGAGCTTCCAGGGTTCTGTGTACAACAAAACAATCTGAGCAAGGATGGTACAGTCAGTTAGTGTGCGGCCTTGGTCGTTGGAGATCCTGAGTTTGATCCCTTGATCTCACACCCTTGTCTCGACTGTCCTTTCTGTGTGGCTTACGTAGCTTTAAATATGCTTAAAACTGAGCACTGCACCGTCGACCTCAGGTTTGTCAGTTGAATTAAACTTATCGGCGTTAAATATGGTTGCTTTACTATGCTTAACTTCACCTTCATAAACATGACATGAGGATACCCAACTGTGTAAAGAGGAAATGAATGTTTATATTCTCCATGCAATACATCCAAAAAAAGCCACTCAGGAGTAGAATGTGCAGAATCCACGGGCACCCTAACCACAAGGCCACACCATTTTAGAAATTAATGGCTATACGTAATGTTTCTTTTTCAGGTTCATCCTCTGGGTTTGTGTAATACCTCAGATGATGGTGATCTGTTTGAATATGGTTGGGTGGGAGTGGTCAAGCTTACACCACCAGACGGATTAAACGAGCCCTGCTTTACACTCCTAGAGAAGGTATGGCAGCCTTGGAATTTTATCAGTCACATTGCTATAATGGTCTTAGGACTAGGAATAAGGCCAGCTCAGTGGTTCGTTCTGGCAATGCAAGCATATAAGCGTGAGCAGCATATGAAAACTCAGTACATAAATGCAGACATTCCAACCCCTTTTGAAGGAAAATAGGGAGTATTTTTTAGCGCTGAATTAGGCGGTCACACAAGTGCTTAAGGCTCTTGGTTGTAGGGGGAGTCTGAGGGTATCCTCCCAGGAAATTTTGCAAATGTAGTTTCTCTCAAGTGACATTTCCTACATTTTGACATCATTTTCACAGTGATATTCTATAAGGTCTTAGTTATTGTTACCACTGGAGTCTTGGTCAGGGTTGTCTGCCAAAATGGTATAAGACTGCAATTTAAGGAACTTTTTAACAAAGGATTGGATGGGAGTGTAGGAGAATCAATATGATGATGATGATGATAATAATAATAATAATTTATTATTAACTTAAGGCACTGATAGAATTTCTAAAAATAGATAACATTAGACTTAATTTACAATGTAACTCTTATTGCACATTATTAATCAAAGAGTTTTACCTTTACTGATATGGAACTTTTGATAAATAGCCTTGTTTTTCCAACCTGAGCAAACAGCCCAATCAATTCCAAATTACCCATCACACCTGGAAGATAAGAAAGTCATTAAAGGTTGTGATCACTTCCAAATCCAAGTTAATGTTTACCTTACTCTGGGATATGCCCATATATCTATTTGCATTTGAAAGAAAAAGCATTTCCTGTAATGAGAAAACATCATAAATTGCATAAGCGGGTGTTCTTTGTATGAAAAACATAATATTAAACTGACTGTTTCTTTTGTTTTCTTTTTTTTTTTTGGGGGGGGGGGGGGGGAGTGCGTTGTTAATATAAATCCCACGTTTGTACAATATATCTATGAGTTACAAAAATTATGATGATAGTGACTTCACGTTTGATGTTGTGAAGGACTGCAAGCAAAACTTTTCTCTTGTGACAACGTGCATTGCATTTAAAGTGGAGATTTTTTGTAGCACACATGCTTAGAACCGAAAACTGGTCCTCATGATTGCATGAACCTCATCAAACAATGCAGGGTTGTGGAGGAGTACAGCTGGTGCAGTGGTCAATAAGCTGGTGCCCTGACAAGTAATAATATTGTCTTTCATTAGACAGAGCAAAATCTGTAAATGGCCCTCTTAGAAGGCTAAGGGTTTTCAGAGCCACACTTTCTCATAATTTTACTAGAAATAGTGGTGTGATTAGGAATGTAACCTATGAAGACTGCCAGCTCTTTAATAGCCTGTGAGCTGCTGGCAGGCTTCGTTTCGTATGGGTAGCTCTTAAACCAAGCAACCTTCCTGCACACAGAAAAAAATATTGTCTCTTGCCCTAACTTGTGCTTATCATGATTGCACTCATTGGATGATGAGATAAAGGATGCCAAAGGGAGTCTACAGTCAAGTGGGCAGTCAGGATGGCTTAGTGGTTATCAACCGTGTCTTCCACCTCTGCGACCCGGGTTCAACTCTTGGCCCCGACATCGTATGTGGGCTGAGTTTAAGTCAATCTCAACCTGACTCTTAAGGGTTTTTCTCCAGGTACTCCGGTTTTCCTCCCTCAGCAAAATCGACTCCCAGCCTATTCCATCTGGCTGTGGTGCTATGCTCCGAGGTCATACATGGCTCGTGTTCAGGGGCTGAGCGCCTGTACACCATTATTCTTGCTGCTCTAAAAGAAGTCCCATTTTAATAACTATATAATTATGTAAAAATAGAATTGTTTTAACTCCTTGTGGAAATGCTCTTCAAAGTTGGGGTTGAATTTTATCTTTCAGGTCCAAAGAGCAATTCTAAGGGGAGCAACAGCAATTATATTTGACATCAGTGAATATCCTGCAGCAGCAACAGAGGTAATAAAAATGGTCTGTCTAAATAAAATCATTGTTTTACAGAAGCAAGTTTTTTTTAATGCAACTACTTATTATGAGGATTTCAAATTGAAAGCAAATAACTTAAGATGCAAACAACAAACACCTGTTTATGTTGTTATCCTTTTAAGGGGCACTCCTAATATCCAATACGTTTGAAGTGGTTTTCAGTTTCAAGGTATATCAGTTTCCTTAAAAGTTCCTGCTAACAAAATAATTAATTAACCCTGGTTATTGAATATTTGTAGGAACTAGAAACATGCACAGCTTTTTACCTGCCTAACATGGTCAGTTAATACAAGCAAGGACCCAGTTTTTTTTAAGAATGACTTTAAAGTACCTTTGATAAGGATCAGAAACAACCGCATAAATATTAATTACTCCCTGCAGCCAAAACAAGTCTGTGACATTATTACTGAGTCGTTATTAGTTGACATATGAGGGTACTGGTTTTGAGATAAAAATAGCGTACAGGAAAAATGGTTAGTTCGTTCCAACTAAATGAATTTGAAGATAATAATAATGATAGTAATAATAGTATTATTATTAAACAGATGTTGTTTGTATCTCAGTTGTTTGTTTTCATGTTTTGGGTATCTTGCCAATGCCTCTTTTCTTGCTCTTTTGAAGTCTTGTGATTGGTAATTCACATTTTCCTTTAAAGCTGAATGCTGCAACTACAAAGATTGCTAGACCTGTGGTGTTGATAAATGGAAAGGATGCTAAGAAATTGATGAACATTATAAAGAAGTAAGCCTTCTTTTCTCATGTTGTACATAAGTCTAGTAATAGCATAAGGTTATTTAATCTATAAAAGACAAGTTCAACAATTTTGCCCTCTATGTTGCGGGTATAAAGAATTTATCATTGCGTACACGTTAACTTTCTAATGTATTTTTTGTATAGTTTTCTCTTTGTATACTTTGTTGAAGTTTAATAGATCATATTGCAATCAATTTTGGACCATATATGCATGAATTAATAGAGTTGTGATTTTATTATCAGTTTACTCTTTTGTTTTCAGAACATTAGTGTAGCAAGCCAATCACATTGCACCTTACAACTAACTACAGTTGCTAAATGGCCCAAAATATGTGCCACAACCCAAAGCAATTTCAGCAATTAACCATCAAAATATTATTGGAATCACTGATCTGTATACTTTTAGGAAATTTATTATTGTGCATACCGATGCAACTGCAAAGTCAGATCAAAATTTTGTAAAAGTTTTTGTAATAATTTATTAACAAACAAAAGATAGTCGAAACACAAGCAGTACTAATTCTGCTCACAATTTGTGTTAATAGTACATGTATGTTCGCACGTTCTGTAAACTCATTAATGCTTCATTCTTGAAACTACTGTGACTTCATAGGGATATGGACATTGGACATTTTTCCTAGTCATGAGATGTGTTAAAGTGGCTGCTAAATTATTGATCTTTTCGTTCCTCAACAGCCAAAAAGTTTCCAGAGCAAGAATTCAATACAGTGTCGCCGGTTACACTCCTCAGGTAAAGGCTTTTTAACATTTCAAAAATACTTGCTCTGGAGTGCCTTATTTGTTGATCATCACCCTGACAACTAGATGGACGAAATAGGAAAAATGTGTCAAATTTTTTTTGTAAGGTCATTCCATTGCAAGTAAAAAGGCATTGATTCCTTCACAGGTCATTGTTCAAACATCCGGATCTACTTCAGAAGAATTAATTCCCAACTCTTGTCTAAATCTTGTTTGTTTTCGCATTTTCAGCGAGCATCCAATGAATATTTTGACATGGTCATTTTCATGACATTCTTTATTCTGGTGTCCATTGTGTGCTTCATCTTATTATTGAAGGTACGTTTCATTCCTTAGATTCATACTTTTAAATCCTGTGCTTTAAATATGTCATGGTAATTTAAAAGTTGATGGAAGAGCAAATTCTACCTGTCCAGTGGTGTACAGGGCTAACTAAAATATATGGGAGGTTAGATGTTAAATATATAAAAAAAAATTAACATCAATTTACTGCACTTCTCGTAATTTGGTGGACTATGATGCTCAATGGACAGGTAGTAGAAAGTTAAAAGCCAACACTGAAACAAACAAAGTGGATCAGTCAATCATGACGCTGACCTTGGATGTGAATTTCGTTTCCTCTTCAGTGAATGGCGGCAGAAACCTAAACAATCATTAGAATTAAAATTTTAGGGTCTGCAAGTCAATGACAGGCACTATACTGATGCAAGCCATCTCTTTTCACAGATTAAATGGAGGCAAAAGCGGAAGGAGGTAAGTTTTTGTAATCATGCTGAAGAAGACAGTGTTGTTATTGAAGAAGAAATTTTCAAGAAGGTGGATAATAGACAAGCTTTAGTTCACAGCACAGAGAGTACATGTATCAACGAAATGCACTTTCTATTTAACTTTCAAGTTAATTGAATCAAGTAAACAAGTTAAATTAAATCAGGATGATTATTTATATTTGACAAACAATGGTAACAGGTTAGGTAGTGGAAGCCACTTGACTCTGAGGATGACTTCCATTCACACTGTTGAAGCGTCATTCGATGTCACCAACAAAAGTGCTTATTTAGGACTACTTTCACTCAGACGATCCTACTTTATCATGATTAGGGGAAGCAGTTTTTTTCTTCTCCATTAAGATTAGTTCTTCTTAACAGTGCAAAGGTATGCTGAATGTTACTTTTCTATCTATCTAGTCATCTCTTACAAGGATGGCTTTACATGCGTTATCAAGAATGGAGACAAGGAAATATCACAGTCAAACAGCTGACACATCAAGTTCAAAAGAAGAAAATGTCGACCTTAGTGATGCAGAAAGCACTCTGTCCACTCAATCTGAGTCCACCAATTCCAAATGTGTAATATGCTTAGAAAAATTTAAAGATGGTCAGGTAAGTCGACTGTCTTTTTGTCATGTCCCTATAATAGTACTTTGCATACAGTTTTGCTCAGAAAATGAACTAGTCAGAAAAATGGGAAGGACATGGCTTTTAGACTCATTTATGTGGCAGGCGAAGGTACTGTGAATTGGTATCCGTATTGAAGTACTAAATAATAAGATTAATAATATTTATAATCTGTGATCACATTAAAATTGGGAAGGTGTTTACAACACATAATAGGAGCAATTTTCTGTACCATTGATTTTAGGGTCATAATGCAAAGTTTTCTTTATAATGCCGTCAGAAAATTTATAGTACTATAAACCTAGTACAAGTAGAAAAACAATGATGTAGTAAGCCTTGAAAGTTACAGGTGTCGTCTCAAGAGAAATGAGACACCTGTGCTCCCTAGGTCTGAAGATTTGACACCAAAACATAAATAAGGCCCAAATGATTAAGACTTCAAACTAAAAAAAAACAACATTTGACTTGATTTGCTTTCATTGCTAATTTCAGTTTACAGTGTCCCCAATTACTGTAGATCTCCAGCGCTAGAACGACTAGACACTTAAATAAAGTTCCTTTCCTTTTTTTTATCATTGATCGCCAACTTCGACCAATGAAAGCCTCCACCTGCCTGTTGCTTTGTTGTGGTTTGTAATGTAAATGTTAGCTCTTTGATTGCTTGTTTTCCTAGTTCAAAGCGTCAACTCTCTCTTTCTTTTTCCAGGACGTCAGAATTGTCCCATGCCGACATGAGTTCCACAAAGAATGCGTAGACCCATGGCTGTTATCAAATTACACATGCCCTTTGTGCATGCTCAATATAGTAGGTAAGACAAAACCAGCTTTGCTTACGTTACTAATACACCAATTTGCTGGTAAACATGCTTTTTGAAGTTGTTTTAATACTTACTTTCATCGGAGCGACGGCCGACGACGAAGGCAAAACACCCACATGTGGTTCTCCATCTTTAAATTTTAGCACAAACTCTCAAGGATTCCTATTGGTTGAACATCCTCCAATACGCATCAAGCTCTTTTGCCCGCGCCAAATGCTGTTTTCTCGACACCTCGCGCCTTTCGAGATACTCGGATTTCCTATCGGTGATGCTTACTCATATAATACAGAGATATTTTTGCGCGGTTTAAAACTATCCGGAAAAAGTAGATCTTAGTAAGTGTCCTTGGCATCCAAAAGAAAATCGGGGGTAATCATGCATTTTTGTGAGATAATTAAGCTTCAATTTGAGAAAGAACGCCATACATTGTTTTGTAATTTAAAGCTTTTTACAAATATTTTTCTTGAATTATCTTTGAAAAATGCGTGGTTACCCCCAATTGTCTTTTTGGATTTCAATAACACTTGTTAAGATCTACATTTCCTGCATAATCACACACCGGGGAAAAAATATCTTGAATTAGTAGGCACCGTCCTTAATAATGATCTTTTACCCTTTCAACACAGAAACAAATTTTTCTCACAGTGATCGTGAACAGATACTGAAAAATGTGGTCCCATTCTCAATGATGGAAAATTGTCCTTCGCCAGAAGACTGGGTAATGTCCTGGTATAACTGAAATATATTTAAGATAACAAAAAAGGAAAAGTTTGGTGGAAAACTTGTCGAATACTGATGGAATTTATAAAAACCACCTCGTAATCAGCAGACGAGGTATATTCCGATAGGCTTAATGTTAAAATCCCTTCGGTAACTTAACGTATTTCATCTAAAAATGAAAGCTGTTGTGTTCATTTCTTCCTATTTAGAGAAGGAAGGGACAACCAATAAACCAAGAAGAGCTCGTCATTGGTTCTCTAGACGTTGCGGCAGATGCTTATCTAACACGGACAGTTTTCGTTCTTCTATGAGTAGTATAGAGCAATACGCACCTGAAATACCGTCACAGACGTACAGTTCAACACAAGATGTTTCTGCCGACACGGATGGCAATGAAAACAATACTCGTTCGTCTATTGTGAACATATCATCATCTTCGCAAGGATGCGTAGACAACGAATGTACAAATTTACAAGAGCAAACAACGAACTGTGAAAATGACCATGCTTCGTCAAGCTCTATTAGAAGTTTAAGTGTTCAAGGATTTGTGTCGCCATACGAGGAGAGAAAGTGTTACACTCATCAACTTGTTGTGGTGGCTCCAATCACAAGTAAGTCAAAAGCTTAAAGATGGTGCTCAGCGTGCAATTTGAGTATTTAGGCCGCGCAAGGTATTTGTCTCACTCCAAGCGTTTTGCCTGTAGCCCAACTGGTTTTTGGCTGCGAAAATCCCCCAAGATTTCAGTTTGATGACTTTTTGTGCAAAAAATTCAGTGATCGCTACTCCTTCGGTTTAATCTCAGTGTAATATGCAATTTAGGGTGAGGGGAGGGGCGCGAATTGGTGTTGACCAGCTGGTATCAAGGCGGTCATGTGATTGGCTGAATCTCGAAGATAGGGCAGAAGGAGAGGGGACCTCGGTTCGAGGTCGGTATCTATTAGAGTTAAGGACGGTGCCCACTAATTCAATGGTATTTTTGCGCGGTTTACTGACTATGCGGGAAATGCAGATCTTAACAAGTGTAATTGAAATCCAAAAAGAAAACTGGGGGTAACCACGCATTTTTCGAAGATAACTAATCAACAATATTTGTAAAAAGCTTTAAAATACAACGCAATGTATGGCGTTCTTTTCCAAATTCAACCTTCATTCTCTCTGAAAAATGCGTGGTTACCCCTAATTTTCTTTTTGGATACCCAGAGCACTTGCTAAGTTCTGCTTTCTCCGCATAGTTTTGAACTGCGCAAAAATTTTCCCTGTATTAGTAAGCATCACCGATGGGAAACCCGAGTATCTCGAGATGCGCAGAACGTATGCGCAATAACCATAGTAGGCACCTTCCTTAAAACAATATATAGTTAACAACTATTCACCGAAGTGGAGGTGGCTAGTGGTGGAATACCTACCACTAGCTAGATAGATTTTTTAAACTGATTTACTCCTGCAACGATTACAATAAATTTGGCCGCAAATACCGCGCGAGTTTTTCGGGGGTGAATAGCAAAGTTTATTCGGAATTTGAGTAGCCAATCAGAACGCTATCCACTGTTTAAGTCTATACAAGAGAAAATGAGGGGACAGAGAAGGAGGCTCCCGGTCCAGCCCTTGGGATATGTCATGTCCACGAAAATTATTTTTAGACGAGCGGAAGTCTTCCGAGACGTCCGCATGCAGGCCAACCTCGGTTCGATGTTTGAAAGAAAATACATATTCATCAGCCTTCCACGTGCGCCATCATTTTCTCTTTTCACTAAGAACCTGAGGGCGAAGCAAGACTGCATGCTGACGTCTCGGAAGACAGACTTCCCCTAGAACAAAAATAACTTTCGTGGACATAACATATCCCGGCCAACGCCTTGAGCCTCCCTCTCTGTCCCCTCATTTTCTCTTGGTGTATACTAACAATAGTTATGAGGCAATATCTGAAATGATCATGAGTAACTTTTTTTTTTTTTTTTTTACAGAGGACATGCTGGATGTGTCGCAAGAAGACATCGTTTGACCAACAATAAAATGCTCGAAAAAAAAGCTTAGATTCTATTTGTTGTTCATGTTATTAAAAGACGAAAGAATTTATTAACCTTAATATTTGTAAATAAAGCGGAGAATACTCGCGGACGATAAATCTATTTTCGGAGTTCTTTTTATTCTGATCAAGGCTTATTTAATAGAATGACCACCGACTGATGCTTAATGTCTGTATGGAAAGAAATAAACTATCTTTTGCTGAAACATGTTTCAATTTTTTCTACTTAGATGGTCTTACCATCCTACAAGAGTAAGAAGAGCAAGTTGGAGGAAAAAAAAACGCTTATACCGGCCTGTCAAAATATAGTTAACTGACTCGTAGAAATAATCCCCGATACCACACGCCAAAATATCTGAAATATTCAATCTATGCGGGAATCAAACTCTGTTGTGTAGACGGTTTCAGTTACGAGTTCCTGGTGCGGTTAATTTACGTCAAATGTATCTCTGGCGGCAGGTTGCACGTTGCACCGTTGTTTCACCGATAAGCGAAAGCTCTTCGACAAGTTTTTTTTCCTTAAATAGAATTAAAGGGGACAACAAGCGAACGAAAACAACCAAGAAACGAAAGAGAGAGAGAAATGATCCTCGCAATTGTCTTGCAGACACACCTGAAAATTTCAGGTAGTTCCAGCGCGAATCGAAGCCATGACCTCTGTGATGCTCGTGCAATGATCTACCAACTGAGCTATGAAGCCACACAGTTGGGAGCAGGTCAATTTGTTGAGCTCATTAATTTTGGTCCCGAGAAAGGACGTGATGAAAGGCTTTAATGTTTTTTATCAGACATAGGCGTTAACCCTTCCGCCCCCAAGAGGTTGCCCACTTACGAGTAATATTGTCTGGCATTAGCCAATGTGAAATCTGAAAGTTGCCCTCTTTGGAGCTAAGAGGGCTTGGAGGTGACAAAGATCACAAATAGCGATTCCATGTTGCCGTGCGCCTGTTTAGTAATAGATCACAGATGACGTCAAAATGTGATAAGAATAGAAAAGTCCCCGAGAGTGTCAGTGATGTTCTTACTACATTTTGACGTCTTCGGTGATCTATTAGGGAATTTAAGAAACGACAACGGCTACGACTACGACAACGCCACAAAGCAATAATATCATTGGTTAAAAGAGCATAAATAATCGTGCTGCACGTGCAGCACGGATTTTAGCTCATATTTTTGCGGTCCTCTGCATAACGACGACGTGAAATCACCAAATTTGAGGTTTTGACGACAACGTAAGCATGCAACAGAGAATCTTTCATTCTCTACTTTAACTTTGAAACCGCTCGTACCGATTTATTTTTAGGATACTTTGCCCACATTGTACGACGCGAACTAGACTGAATAATCGCTAAAGACTTACGATAGAGCCAAGTTATATTTTGAGGTGACGTTTTCGTCGACCGTCGCCGTCGTAGATCTTAAATTCCCTATTACTGAACAGACCAACTGCAACATGGAATCTATAAGTTTTATATAATAAAGAAATTAATTAGAAAGAAGAATTTTTATTTCAAATCTTTGAGTTATTCGGAAGAGGTTACTTTCCCCACTTGAAAAGACACGAAAATAGCACTTTGACGTAATCTATTGTCTTTACAAACAAAAGCACACTGATTGGGTGCTGCGCTTAACTGGTTGAGAGAATCACGCTACTGGCATGATGACGTCATCGTTACAGCTATCCTCTTAGAGATCATAGGCGAGAACCAAGCAAAATGCGTGTATTATTGAGCTTATACTTGGGTTGCACGTCACGCAAGTGAAAACATAAATCGCTTACCATTTAAGAAATTGAGTCAAGAAATGGAAATGTTATAAACGAGGAATAAATAAACAACTGGTCCAAGTCTCAGGGCTGTGCGATATTCCGTACTTGAGTTATTCGGCGAAATTAAGTACTCAAATTTGTTGAGTTTAGTATGGAGGCGCCATGTTGGTGTACCGTGAAGTACACCAACATGGCGGCCTGAAACCTGCAGAAACGTCTGGAATTTAGTTTGGCTGTCTTTAGCACTTTCTACTGTATAATGAGCTAGCAAACATTCGTATAGACAGGCCTCCTAGTATATTAGCTGTTTAGGCCACAAGAACACGAGGGAAATCGATGTTTTTATGCAACTGGCATGTTTTTCGAAAGCCGTCAACATGTCACGCACTGTGAAAAACTCCGAAATTCAAACTGCTCTATTTTCGATACGAAGCACGGTACCGAGCTGAAAACATGCAAACAGATATATTTTTAAAACCTCTTGTAGCTGATCAAGATAAAAACTCAAAAGGATCTTTAGTTTTGTATTTTATTTTTTGTGACGTCACGTGCAGACAACCGCAATGTCACACTTCAAAAATAGACCTTTAAACTACCATAAATTTTTGGCGATTTTTCCATCTCATTCACGTTGTGCAATTAAGGCTGAGTATCCCATAGCTGGATTGGATGTTAAATTACGGTTTGAAGTAAAGGTAGACTGAAAAAAAAAAATCGGCAGTTTTACGTTCACCTGGTTGAAATATTCATTTAATCCGGTAAATTCACGTGTCTGTTACCGCTTTTGGTTAACGCAACTTGAATCGATTAAACTGACGTCCATTTAAAGGCGTCATTTTTATCGATTCAAGTTGGGGAAGAACGTTGCACGACGACAATAAAAAGTAGAAACGGCTGCCATGGGTTGTTTTTAGGCGAGGGATATTCTCGACTGTTGGGGGCGACCTCTTAAAAGAGAAAGGATATCTGTTTGCACGTTCGTTTCGTTATTCGAATTAGCAACCACTGGAAGAATGGCCGTATTTATACTAGAGGAAATCTAAGACGTCCAGAAGCATTAAACGTCTGGCCGTAAGCGCGACTAGTATAAATAGGGGACGCACTTAACTTCGACGGCTAGAAATCATATTCACAATTTTCTTCAAAAGATACCGAGATTTAATTACCAAAGAGAGTCTGTGCACTTCATTGCTAAGTGTGTCCCAGTTTAGTGCGTCTCGTCTTTACATTGGACGGCTTTTTTGGCGCACCTAACTTGAGACGTTTAATTCGTCTGACGTTTAATGCGTCCACCTTATTTCCCGTATTTACACTAGTCGTCTAAGACGTCCTCTAGTATAAATACGGCCAATGTTTGTTTCAATAGCCAATGAGGCCCAGGTTGGAGCAATAAACAAATGTGATGTCAACTATTTCTTTCCTACAACAGCACGAAGGTTTCTCGCCCCATCTTCTCGCCCCCCCCCCCCCCCCCATCGTTTTCTTATTTGACGTCGGTCTATAACTCAGCCGGTGGAAAGAAGCGTCCAACCAACTACGCAGGATACATGAAGAGATTCATTTCAGCCAGTTAACTTGAAAGTCTGAATAAAATGCCACGTCAACATCTGTAACTAAGAAATCACCTATGTCTGCGAACGTTTTTACTTGATTCATTTATTTACATTTTCCACTTCTGATTTACAATTTTTGTGCTACAATCTTAATTTTTTGCCAATTTATTCTACTATTTTGAGCCACTTTGCGATGACTTTTCCATTTCTTCCCAAATATTAAATGGTTCTTCCAGAGCATAAATGAACATGACGCCCGACCAAGTTTGTACGGTAATTTACCTTGAGATCACAAAAGGTGAGGAGAAGATGAAATCATGCCGAGAGGTTTAAGAAAAAAGGAACGTTCTCTTCCTGTAAGAGTACCTTGTAACGAGAGAGGTTAAAAAAAGAGAGTCTCGAAACTAGAATCATAGACAAAAGTAGTTGGGAAGGTTATGTAAATGAACCACACCAGAGCTGAATTTCAACCCGCTTCTGTTAAAGCTCAAAAGAAATAGTTTCACTTTTTCGTACATAGCCCCCCTCCCCCCTATTCAATGTTGGAAGGCAACTCAACAATTTCCCACTGAAACCATTCAGTTTTACACAACATTGAAGGAGGAAGAAGAACACTTTTGTCTATGATTGTAGATTGTAAAAGCACCAGACTCCCCCTGTGACAATACAAATCTTAAAACAAGGCGAATGGTACTATTCTCGTAGACATTTTCACTGTTTTTTTCTTTGATAATTTTTCTTCACAGGAGAGAAGTTTACAAAGAATCCACCACCACAATTTACACAGGCTTCGTGCTGGATTTTGTCTATAAAATTCCAGGAGTATTCAAGGAGTTTTCAAGAACCAGAAATTGAGTTTTCAAGGAGTCTTTATAAGAAGATTTCTATGCCATACATAGTGTTTCAGTGTTTTCTTTGCTGAAAAAGCCTACCCAATATTCCTTACCACATCCTGCAAGTTAAGTGCACGCACGGGCATTTTAATTTTTGGTTTTAATGTTTCCCTAATACTCAATTTTGGGCTCAATTTTTGAAATGTTTCTTCAACTTAGCATGATGCAATTCTCAACAATTTTCACCCAAGCAAAAATTCAAGCAGTTTTTCAGCTTTTCAAGCGCCCGTGAAGTCCAAAATTAAATTCCAGGGCTTTTCAAGGACTTCAAGGAGTAGCACGAACCCTGTAATTACAGCACACATCGGGCGACTACATACATGAAAGACCATGCGGGATTTCCAGCTGAACAAATCACCCAGTGGAAAACCCAAAACGTTGACGTAGTGAGCGCATCGTTATTCTACAGTGGGGCTTTGCATGCAACTGAAGCAAGCGAGGATGACGTAAGAGAACGGATCCGCCATACAAGGGCCTCTTCCAATGAGAGGCTCCTGATTGGCCAGATGTAATGACGTAATGAAATTTTAAATATGCGCGGCATTGGGAACGAGAACTTAAAATAGCTTTGCGAGATTAAAAATAGATCTTTATAAAAATGATGGGGCGTGGGAATCCGTTCTCTTACCTCATCCCCTCTTGGTTCCATGCCAATTACGTTTTAACGATGTCCCCCCGAAAACGCTCAAATAAATAAGCAGAAAACGTGCCCAGGTGTTAACGGACTGATGGACCGTAGTTTTGGATTGCCTCGGAACATGCGCTTAACCGCGGGAGGAGTACCGAAAAATCCCGTCCCGTTACTAAGGCCCGTTTCACGCATGCGCAGTTTGTCGTAGCGACCGCGATTTGCCAACTCGATGTCGCCAGACGGTTTTGTTCGAAATTTGCTGCAATTTTCGGCGACAAAAAAACGCATATGGAAACGGAGAATGCCTTCAGCCGGAATTCTAGGTCAAATTAAAAAAGGCGGGAAATACCGAGCCATACACGTGATGCTTTATCAAACCAATCTTCGCACTCGATCTGTCTTCTCTTTGGGGCGCAGCCATTGTGTATTGTCACTGTTGTTCGAGATTTAGCGTTTTGAATTTGTGACCGTATTTATCCAAGTGCGTATATAAGCATCAATATTATGCAGATGGCAATTACGCTGGCTAAAATGATGGAGTCTCGTCTTTTCCTGACATTTATCCGTTGAATCAAGCTGTTTAACACAGGAAAACGATCTGAAGAGAACGTAAAGGAAACAAACAACTGCAACGGATAAAGAACAAAGAGTAAAAAACAAAGAAGACAAAGTCTTGTCTAGTTGAAAAAAGCCCCATTGTGACCGTAGCACGAATGTGTTTCGCTGCCTCCAGTGAAGTAATCAAAAAGCCCCCCATGGGCCATTTCCGAGTTACTGTTTGTCTCGGTTTCGAAGTGACTCTTGGTGCTCAACTATTGTAAGGGAAATGAGTTTGATTTGAATAAGAATAAAAAGTTGTCCATTTAAGTGCGAGAATCACTCATTAAAACGGCATGTCTGTTAATTAACCAGGCATGGTGTTCCCGCCACTCCACCTTCCCTACTTCTGGTTCTTTAAATGCCTCCTTCTTTAAACGTATTACTCTTACAGTGAAAAGGATACTGGTCACTGCCGTGAGACGGCTGCTAACACCGTAAAGCACACCACGTTGGCTTTGAAGATTTTCTTTTGTGGCTAAGGCAACCCTACAAATAACACAGCAACGATGCATGGTTAGAACTTCTTACTAAATAAAAAAGAAACACTATTTGCTCGTTATGATACAAATTGCTTGGCATCGGGCGAAAGTTAAACCGAAAAATCAGAGTTCTAGGCAGGATTCGAACCTTCCACCTCCATAACACAGGTCGGATGCTCTAGTTTTTCAGTTGTCCACTCCTCCATTGCCAAGCAACTTGTATCATATTCTTATATCATATTCTTCCATCATTCACATATTATTGTTCGTCCTTGTTTATTTGCGGCTACAGCTGCTACTACCGAGATTTTACATTATCGCTGATATGAATGTAAAATGAATTACAGTGGTTTCGCCCATCTTACAAAGGAAAGATATCCATTGAAATATAACGTTTCATTATGAACTATCGCAACGGAATTCACTAGACTAAGTGATGCGTGCATAGCAGACGCATTTCTGGTTTCTCACTTCCGAAAAGCGGGGAAATGGCCAGCAAAGGGAGCCGAGCGACGCTTGGGTAAGAAAATAAGGTACGGAAAACATTCGCGAAGTTAACGCATTTATTTCAATTGGCAGCACTCTACCAATTGAGCTATCACGTCATCTTGGAGCTGGCCACCACTGAAGTTTCTGATTTCGTTGAGGATGGAGATGTGTATGTAATTTGAGACTAGATATGTATGAAAGACCTACATGTATACGTGACAAGATTTACGATAACTGCAATTAGTATGTACTAAAACAGTGGATTGCGTTCAAAGCGCGATCTGATTGGCTGCTCAAAGTCCGGACATAATTTGCTATTCATTTCGACCAACTTGCGCGGGATTTGCGCCCGAAAATATTGTAAATTATCGTTGGAGGAATAACGAGTTAAAATCATCTTTTTGTGCTACATTATCTCACTGTTTTTAGTACATACAGTACTAATTAACAACTATTCAACTCAGGGTCGTAATTTCTTTAAGATGTTGCTGTGTAAGTTAAAAATTTCTCAAAGATGTTTCCCAACAGCAGAGTACTTTACATTCATTAAAGCCTGGGTTCACACAGCCGTGAGAGCACTCGCCTCGCACAAATGTGGCCTGGGTTTCGATTTCCAGACCCAACACCATAAGTGGATTGAGTTTGTTGGCTCTCTACTCTGCACTGAGAGGTTTTTCTCCGGGTACTCCGGTTTCCCCTCTCCACAAAAACCAACATTTGACTTGATTAATTAATTAACTAATTAGACTAAAAAAAATACTTTTGATAATGGCAACACGATGAAGAGGAGACAACAGGTTTTAAGTTCTTTGAGTTCTAACCCTCTACTAATAGATTTACTTACCCAATGACTTCATCTGCTAAACGATCAGAACTGCAATAGAAAGAAGGCTTGATTGATGAAAAGAAAAGAAAAGCTCAAAGACACCAGAAGGCAATCAATCAAACAGTAACTACTATGATTTCTCTAAAATAATCTTTGATTACTTTAAGGACTACTGTACAAAGCAAAAAGAACTTATCAGAGACTCTTACACTACAAATCACAACAAACTTACATGTAATGGAAGAGAAAGTGAAACTATGCAGTTGAATTGTACCATGTGCTTGCGAACAACTGACACTAAGACATGACGTGAAAGTACAGAAACAAGAAAATTTGCCTAAAATACAATCGAAACAAAAACAGGCCTAAAACCTGTTTAACACTTACTTTCGTATATGTTCATTTTCCTTGAGGTAAAGATCTGTTCGTCTATTCATCCCAGTCTTGTATGCGCTGCATTAAGGTTACAAAGCAATGATTTAATTTTGCAACTTTCGTTCTAGATGGGAATTAATTTTTTAAAGAGAGTTACCGCTAATAATAATAATAATAATTTATTACTTATATAGTGCAAAATACATGTGGATACGATCTAATGCGTTAAAGTGTGGATAAAATACAAGTGTGGATTTAGCAACATTTGAAAAGGTGTCAAATCTCTTAAAACGACTGACAACTAACAAGACCTCCTCGGCTCAGAAAAGTCCGCTATCTTTCCGCTTCCTGGTTAACTTCTCAGTATAACAAGGCTATCTTTTCATTTAACAGTATTAATTATTTACTATTGTACTCTTACTTGATATCTCTGTGTACAGATCCCAGTAAATCCTCTCTGTCTCTGAAGGATTGTATATTTGCCTGAGATGAAAATTGGTCGTGACATACATTGTACATATACATCCCTGAGAAGCTCATGAGTTTGAAGTGTTTAACTCTAGTTCAGAGCTGTGGTTTTTTGAGTTAAAAAATGTCCTTATTTGGCTGTACCATACCTCGCACATTTACCTGCGAGTGCAGCCTCGATCGTATTCTTGTCCATACAATGTATTTGGGCATAAAATTGGTGTTCTAAAACCCCCAGCTTTGTTCCAAGGAAAAGGGCCGCAAGTTACACGCTTAAAAGGTCATTTACATTTGATACATCATATTTTACGACAACAGAAATTATTGCCCACAACATTTTACCCAAAACAATAAAACCTAAGAATCAAAAATCGTGTCACCTTAGTTTTCGAAAACTCATGGGAGTATCCCTGCAGTATGTCTCTGTGTCTCTGAAGAGTGTGGAGTTGAGTTGCATTAGGCTGGCCAAGGTTGAAGCCTGATGTATATTCAGCCATCGAGTCATTCACCTCTGTTAACTGAAAACCAGAGAAATAGTAAGGATGTCGGGGGAGGGGGGAGAATGAATCGCAGAAAGCAGTTTGTTGGGGTGGTTTAAATGTTATGTAATCACCTACGAGTTGGTGAATGAAAACAATACAACTCTCCTTAGCTCCTTTTATTGTCTACAAGGATTTGTTGCAAGTTTGTATTGTTAGTAATTTGTGGATCATAATTGCACTGTACTGTGTTGCCGGTGGTTTAACAAACAAAATATGAGCCTGCAACAAAGTGCATACAGAAACCAAAGAAAATGGTAAATGATCGAGAGAATGGTGTTTTGCATATAACATTTGCAGCTAAATTACACTACAACTTTGCCTCATATCCGCAGATTGAAACAAAATTCACCACAGGAAATAAATGAAATAATTTCTCATTTCTTTGTTTATGTTAGCAAAAGTTGTGGCAAAGTTGCAACTGCTTTACCCCTAAGAGCAAAGGTGAAAGCAAGTTGCAAATTTGCGACTCCTCCAGATACAGTGTATTTTAGGTGCAAATGGAAAATTTTTTAGTCACAAATGCGACTGTATTGATTGCAAGTTCGAGCCCTGTACTGATGGTCCCTGGGGCAACTTCAGACAGTTGATACTAGGATCTAAGGGTAGAAACCTTATTATTACAGTACTTAATTAAACAGAGTTTCCTTGAGTTTGGAAAATCTCTATTTCCAGAGGATGAAACATAGAACTTGCCAAGTACATGTCATCTAAAAAGGTGTACTCATGTAACTGATTTAAGAATTGTATCGGTAAATGCTACCTCTTCAGTAAGGACAACAATACCATAAAAACCCGCAGATAAGCCGCACCTGCAGATAAGCCGCACCCTGAATTTAGCAGCTCAAATTTTGGAAAAAAAGTTTTTAAAAAGAAATCCAACGTGGAGGCTTGAGAAATCTTCTTCATCATCCACTGTTGAAACGGAAAATACTTCAAAGTCTTACCCACAATTTTAGCACTTTCACATCTTGTTTCTACCAACTTTGATATATGATCAACATTAGACGTGATTCTCCATTAAAACAGTTTTTGCATAGGTTACAACGAGAACGTGAACGGAACATTCGAAGCTTAGTAACCAGGCATTAGATCGGCCACGAAAAACTGGACACCAGAAGCAGCGTGATGTTTCAGTAGTTTACACAAAGCGATAAGTTGCATGAAACATTGCCTTCATACAACAAGGTCTTTAATATTTTGTCTGTCAGTAGTTGACACTAGACTATTTGTTCGGCAAATTTGCTATCAAAGAGGTAAATGGTGAAGAAACAGTGGGCCATCTACCACGCGAATACTCTAGAATAGTGTGGTATTTTCTTCCTCGTGGAGGATCGATTACTGTTGAAGTTACAGGCTGTCGTTGACACTGCAAACAGGTTTCCAGGGGAATGGAAATTCTGTGCAGGTTGATGTTTTCCTGTTGGAGAAAAGCGACCATACACTGCGGCTTAAAGGATCTGTTAACAAAGACGGTTTAACACTTTTAGGGGCAACAACTGTAAGCGCTGTAATATTACAGTTCACTCTTACATGAACAACAGCTCTTTTAAGAGCCAACAACCTTACAAAAGCAATGACCAGAACTCTCTTGTAGGCTTCTGTAATATTCATTTACATACTTTTTCATAAAAGTGTCAGTTAATGGCAATTGGGGTTGAAATTCACGAAACCTTTTTCACATGTTCCCACAGATAAGCCGCACCGACCATTTTTGGAAAAAAGGTGCGGCTTATCTGCGGGTTTTTACGGAAACTGCAGAACACCATCCCATTTCTGACTTGAACTGCCAGCACAAGTTGGCATTCATTAGTGAATAAGTGGCAGGTTCCGTGGGTATTAGGAGAAATGCTACATTCACAACATTTCCTTATTTCGTTCCGAGGTCAACAATATATACTTTGGATTGGGTTGTTACATTGTAGAAATATTTAACCTCCATTTCTTGTTTTCGTAGACACCTTCAAAAGCTTTAAAATTTCAAAGGGTTGATATTTTGTCAGCAAATTTGAAAAAAATGTCTCTAGCGATCAATTTTTGTCGGCTCCCTCGAGTTGCAAAAACTCACTATCGTTGGTGGGGGTGATGATTTGCGGACGAAAATAATTACGTGTAACTACCCGATGACACGACAGGAGTTCGAATAACAGCAAATTTGCATAAATATCATTACACAACTTACCTTCGTGGCTTTTCATTAACTACATGTACCGGTACCATAAACGAACGAAAAACAATAGATACTGTACAAAAAAGCAAGAATTTTTAACATTTCAAGAAACAATTTAGTGAGCTTACATACCTTCGATAATAGTTGTTCGATTTCTAGTCCCATGGTATCAAAAAGTCGTTCGCTTGACGAGCTGTTCAAAAGTGGCGATGTGTCGGAACTGAAATAAAATTGCCCGTTGGTTTAAAGAACATTTTTATATGTTTACCATCTACCAAAGGCAATTACCTCTCTTTGAAGCCATTATGGTGACTGTAACTCGTCCCCAACTTGCTAAAGGACACCAACTTCAGGTCAATTTCGTTTTCAAGTTGCCTCGCTTTCTTCCTCAATTCTGAAGGGAGATTTGCAATAATTTAATTCTAACCCAACTCATCAATCAATTTGGCATTAGGCGCTTGATAGAATTCAAGAATATGTGACATCGCAGGAGAAATCAAGGCAGAAATACGAACCTTCCCATTTCATAGGAGTTATAGAGGAAGCCATATCTGCATCATCGCTCATCATTGCAACTTGCACTGGCTTATGGGACGTGAAACGTATACACTTTTGAAGTTAGCCGCTGGTTAAAGTTGTTGCAGTACCCTGGCTTACACACCTTAGCCAATCAAAGTTCGTGATATATATTCAGTTCGAAATTTGAATGGGGTTAAACACAAATGTTTGATTTGTTTCCCTAACCAGCTGTGTTTACTTCGTTATTTGCCGATCAGCAGATGAATAAATGGGGGTGAGTATCTGTTATAATATCTGACAAAGAAAGATGAACTGATCTGGTTGTAATGTGATTGAATTGGCCTCGAGCTCGACAGGAACCGTCTATTAAAGTACTTTACCTTATTTCGGTATTTCAGAATTAACGATTCGATTGCCTCACATATTACAAAGACGGGTTTCTAAATGATTCATTCCATTTAAGAGTTGGAAAAGTCGTAAAACGTTTCCGAAAGATTTTTTACATGCGGTGATCACGGAGGTGCTGAAAGATTTTAGAAATTTTGTTAAATCTCACAGTTGTTCGTATCAATTCAATGGTTTAACTCGAATGATCCTTTGCTGACAGCATATCATTCACATTGTATGGTTAAATCTTTAATTCTTTTTAATATATTGTGATTCCTTAAAGTTTGCAAGAAAAATGTTACTTCGATCACGATCTGTCCACAATTTTCTAGGTTTTAGAGAATGCAACTATCACCCAAAATGCACGCAAAAGGAAGGGATCAATTTCTTCTGATGTCGAGATTTCACTCAGTAAACATAAAAAGGAGAACATATTTGATGTTGAAGCTACTGATGACCTGACATCTCTAAGTCCTTTGAATGAAGACACAGGTTTGATTCTTCCTGCAATGTTCTCTTTGTTGTTCCTGTTGATGAAAACATTCTCACATTACGCTACACAAGTGCATAGCTGTATAAATAATAATGATAAGAGTAAAGCAATCTTAAGCTTACTGGTATATAATCAAGCACAATGGTCTTCTAATAAATTTACTTACTAAGACTTTACTTTTACCGAAGTCAAGGAAGATAAAATTATATATTGGTCTTTAATTCGAGGGAAAAGTGGAGATTACTCAGAGGAAAACGTCTTGGATTGGAGATGAGAAACAAATAGAATGCAAACTCAACCAACAAGGGAACCTATGTCCAGACATCTAATCCTGGACACATTTGTTGGAAAGTTACAGTATGTGCTCTTGGCCCCATGGGTCAAGCCTGCTTAAATCCCAACTCAAAATGTTAGGTATAAAGCAATGAACATGAAGAACACTAAACTGTATATGTACAAGACACTGGTTGACTTTCCCTGCTACCATAGCTCTCGTTTCTTTTATGTTCGCTGGGCTGACGAGTATGAGAAAAGAGACATCTGCTATGGGTCGAAACTTATAGTGTTGAGCATGCGCGGCAGTTTCTTAGCGACCAAATCTTCATGCGATACTTCATGTTGTGTAGACTCACTTAACACCAGCAGAATTTCTCTAAAGGAATGCCTGAGACACTGCGCGCTCAAGTCACAGTCAGCAAACATATCATGGAGCATGCGGTTTGAAGAGTGCCGTCCAAGGTTGTGGATGGCGGGTGGATCAAAGTGAGTTTCGATCCATGGCAGAGGTGTCTTTTCTCGTACTCGTCAGCCCAGCAAATGAAGAAGAAAAGAGACCTGCAAACAGGGAATGGTTGACTACTCAGTTTCTCACAACGTGGATAGCACTAATCTACAGGATAAATCACTGAGCATTCTCTTACCTTTTGGTACTTTAACCCATTGACTCCCTGGGGTTCCCCATTGACGAGTAAAATCATCTGGCGTTAGACAGAGTAAAATACTAAGTCTGGCTGGTTTAGGCAGGTTTGGACGTCAAAGGGTTAAACTGTGGAATGGGCTGTCCACCAATTCACTGGATAAATAAGTGCTATCAGCAACTACATGTATAACATTTTTGATGAGTTATCCTCTTTCAATGGTTGGTAGCAACTCATTCAGTGGGGGTCTATATCATTAGCCCTCAAACTATTGGAATTAGTGGTTTTCAAAAGGAGCCTCTTTATTTTAATTTTTTATCTTTTCCCCTGCCAAATTCAGTTACTGTGAGAGGTTTTTTGTCTGTTTCATATGATGGTAAAATGTTTGATATGCTTTGAATTTGATTTTCAGTGCTAAATGTAATTGAAGCTCGTTTTCAAGTAAAGACCCTCTATTCATGGGCAGGTATGAATTAGCCAAAATAATATTGATTGTATGACCTGAACCACTTTTATGCTGGGGTATTGTGCCAGAGCCACTAATGGAACATAATATGTGAAATGTCATGATTTATGTGGACTGGCAAATTTGTGGGAGCTATTTAGAAGTCCAAATGAGCAGATGAAACTTGAGAACCATTTAGAAACAACTCTGTAGGCCAAACTAGGATCTTTTATTAGATTAAAATACTGGAATCCTAACCAATTAACCACTCCTTTGTTCAAGAATCCAGGGTTCTTGCTAAGTTTTTGCACAGTAGGTAAAAAACCAAAAATAGCAGGTAACTTTGTTACCTACCCCTACACGGGCTAGCGAGCTCAAGTCTTAACTTGACGTTCGTATCGATCGCTGTCGCGTGCCAGCGCCTGCTAAATGAATTTAATACCCAGCAAAAGGAAAGTAGGTTATGCTATTTCATTGATTTTCACGCACCACCGCTTTTCTGACGCTTTGGTTGAAAACTAAACTCCGAAAGACCTTTCTGTCGTTTTCCACGCGTGGATGCCATGTTGTAAACGTTTAGTAAGGAGGAAGAATGCCACAGTCGGTTAGTGCGCGGCCTCGGTGCAAGAGGTCCTGAGTTCGATTCCCGGATCTTGCATCCTTGTTTAGACTTCTTTCCTTTCCGTGTAGCTAAGTAGCTTTTAATACCCGTAAAACGGAGCACTGATGGAGAGGGGGGAGTAAAATGAACGCACCGTCGAACTTTTGTCAGTTGAATTACTGTTACGAGTTACCGACGTTAAATATGGTTACTTTACTTTACTTCTTACTTTTTCATAATGGTTATGGGGGGTTTCCCCTGGTCGCGGGAGGAATGGGAAGGAAACATGGCGGACATCGTTTCGAGGGATGAGTGGGCAAAATCAAGCTGCATTGCTGTAACAAATGGTATGTTTTCGAAGCGATAACATGTGCCAGATATCTTCACAGGATTGGTTGGAGGGGGAAAGCAATATTTTCCCATAAACGCAATGTAATTTCACCTCTGAACAGACGAACATTCATTGGATAATTTCGGTAAATATTTCAGTGAAACAGCCGGTAACATTTACTTGAACAGCCGGTAAAAATAACCGGTTACCGGCTCTTAACAAGAACCCTGAGAATCTGGAACATGGATCATGGGCTTCAAAGAAATGGTTCATAGTCTGAATGTGCCACCATGTTTCGGTTAACAAAAGGCATTGCAGCTCAACAATCTTTCTCTCTGCCAAGGTGTAAATCAGGGTACCAGTGACATGCTGATAGTGCATCTCTGCAATGGGCTTTTGCATGTCATGAGGAGGTGGGAAGTGGGAAGCAAGAACATTCATAACTTCATTCAAGAGAAACTGAGTCCAGCTCTATTACCCTTTATTCACTGACAGATAGTGTTCTTAAATCAATATCTTAAAAACTCTTCATTTTCCATCATAGGTGTTCCTCTCATCGCAGTTAATCCATTCCAAGATGTAGCAGAACTTTATGATGAAGCAATTCTACACAAATACAGAACAATTGCTCCAACTGAAGTAAAGGTTGAAAAGAAAATCCTTCTTTACACAGACACCTCTTTCGAGTGACCTTTTTCAAGCCTGATATGTAGGTGGTGATTACCAAATTGGAAGATGAGTTTTGAGAGAAGGAACATGATTTGAGGCTCTCAGCTAGTTGCATTATTTTTGAGATTCATGTCATTCAAACCACAATTTCTGGTCGTAATTTTTTCCACCCCTCGCTGTTATTCACTCTTCTCTTATCAGGAATGTAGAGGGGAGGGGTACAGAGTTGATTTAAGATTTTCTAATTTTTCAGTGACTGAGTGCCAAAATTTACTTAAATTTTCGTTTTCCCAACAGTTCTTTTCTTTAAATTTTTTTTTGCTATCTCTGGTTTTGGCAGTTATCTGACAGAAGTTTCTTAATCATAGATTGTTCCATTTTTTTGTCTATGCGGCTTTTCTCCTGGTTTAATAGGAACACCCTCCCCACATATTTGCTGTTGGTCGGAAAGCTTTCTGTGACCTCGAACGAGATCTGGACACAAGAAACCAGTCCATCGTCATCAGCGGCGAAAGTGGAGCAGGAAAGGTTAGTATACGGAGGGGTTGGGTGGGAGAGTATTATTGGCATATGGATTTCTTACCTCTAAACTTATTCCTTACAGACTTGGACAACTCGACGTTTGATGCGCTTTCTGACAGAAACAGCTGAAACCAGGTATAGGTGGTTGTTCGAGTTTACAATAAGGCCACGCACCAATTTTGGAATTTTGTCTTCGCACTCTCCATTCCACGTGACTAGCAGATTTTTTTATGCGGAAAATCTTTGGATTGTAAGAGCCTTGAGTCGACAGTCTGTTCAAACAACCCCGTTTTAGTCTATAAACCCTTGTGCTAGCAGTATCGGCGTACGCGCTGCAGTAGAAAAGCTGGGACCAGTTTCTCGTAAGTTCCGAAACTTTTCGGACGTAAGTTTCTGTGAATCTTCAAACCGGGGCCTTTTCGAGGCTTGAATCGTTGCAATAATATTATGACCTTACATGTAAAAATCTGTCGAAAGACCTGCTTTCTAAAATAGGAAAATCAGTCGTAGTTTCACATTTGGCGTTCATTTCAGTGTTTCTACAAAGTGTTGATCCTATTATTTACAGAACAGAGGAAAACCACACAGTGAACAAGATAGAGAAACGGATCCTTGATTCCAGTCCGATTCTCGAAGCTTTTGGCAACGCTCAGACCGCAAAGAACAAAAACAGCAGTCGATTTGGCAAGTTTATCCAACTCCAGTATGATCGGTGAGACAGTTAATTTTTCCTTCTGCCTTTTAGGAGTAAAGAACATAACCCTCACTGGATAATTTGTAAATTTGTCTCAGGAGTCAAAAAATTGTTGGCGCAACGATAAACACTTATCTACTGGAGAAAACGAGAGTTGTTCATCAAGCTCAAGGAGAAAGAAAATTCCACATTTTTGAACAGGTAACATCGTAGTTTCTAAGCTATTCCTTCATTCTCAAAGAGTCCAGCACAATAAGGGTTTGGCTAAAATAGAGAACGCTGACGCACAAACGCCATTTCTGCGCTAAACCACTCCAACCACTCACAAACCTAAACGCACACAGCAAGGTAGACAACAATTCCTTTGAGAATATTGGACAAGGGTCGGTCAAACGACACTATATCCATGCATTTATTCAACTCTGAAATAACTGATAGAACTTTGAGATACAAAAAATGGCTAACTTAGAAGTACAGAAACGCAGTTCGAAAGAACGTTGCA
Source organism: Montipora capricornis (assembly GCF_036669925.1). NCBI lineage: Eukaryota > Metazoa > Cnidaria > Anthozoa > Scleractinia > Acroporidae > Montipora > Montipora capricornis. Next base: position 5,932,801 of record NC_090886.1, on the reverse strand, counting down.
ACAGTATGGAAGTGCCAGGGAGGCTAGACAAAAACCACTTAGAGGAAAACAAATCGGAAATCTGGGTCGGGACTAAGGCACCGGGTTCCCCGACTAGAACTAAATACTGAGCGACTTGGTTGAACCGGGCGACCGATCTTCCTTTTTTTCCGGGTGCATTCGTACTTAGATACTGTCGAATTGGCTTTGGATGTTAAGTGAAGGCCCCAGGGATGTCGCTAAAGGCCGGCTGCCGTTGAAAATCGCCGCTTGAGAAAGGTGTGATCGCCGGTTGAATTTTCGACGTCGATCGAAGCGACTGACTATTTTTCGTCACGGTCGGACGGGTTTCACCACAGTTTCTGAAAAATTGTTCATTTTTTTCATCAGATTGCTAATCAAGAAGGCCAAATAGGAAAGTTAAGGGACGATGAATCTTCTTTTGGGGGTAAGAATAACACTTTTCGTTGCTGGGTTCTTTAAGGCAGCGCTTACACGAACACGGTCTCACATTGACACGGTTTCACGACTTCGAAACCGTGTCACAATCGATGCGATTTGGAAGTGTTTACACGGAACCGTTTTCGCTAGAAAATCAGACTACGAGCTAAATTCACCATTTTAAATCGAAAAAAGCATATTTCGCGCCAGAATGGTAACCTTATTCAAATCGATGCGGTTTCGCTGTTTACACGACAGATGAAACAGTATCGTTTTGAAAACGCTCCACTTTTGACAGCATTTTGAAATCGACCCGGGTTTCGCCAGCGGACTCGATCGTTGTCTTGTAAACAGAAGGCGCAAGCGCATCGAAAACGGTGCGGTCACAAATAAACTGCGTTCGTGTAAACGCTGCCTAAAGCGCAATTTAAAGACCCAAAAATTCCTTGAATGTTCTCAAATGAAAACTACTCTTTTGCATTGATTTAGCCCGTCCCTCCACGAGATCATTGTTGTTTGCCATAACTGACAGTAAACTTCCTGTTTCATCCTAATGGTAGTGTAAGCATGTGACAAAAAAACGTTTGCCTGTTATCGCTCACGGATGAATTTCTTGTTTTCAGCTCTGGAGAAAACAAAACAAGCTTTGGAACACGTAGGAATCGGTAATCATCTACAATCTGAAATATTTAAGGTAAAGTCGGTGTATTGTCAAAAATTGCTGTTCCAACATCTTTTCGCCTGAAGCGGAAATTTTATTATTTCATTGTATTGCAGGTTCTGGCTGGAATTCTAGAGCTTTGCCAAGTTCAATTTCTAGAGGAAAATGCGGTAATAAGAGAAAACTGCAGCACTTTTGGAGTTGATTGTAAAGGTTGGTAGAAACTCATGTTAGTGTCGCCTGGAATAAGAGCACAAACTAGTTTACCTAAATGGTAGAAACGCTCCCGAGGGAAAGGGAAATGTTCAATAATGCTTGCGGTAATTTAACGACTGTTCATGCGTGGAAGTAAAGGGAGATTAGACTGCAAAACAGTCGTTTTCTTCCCTTTTCAGAAGGCGCGAAGCGCCGTAAGCGTGATCCTCGCGTGTGAAACGCGCGAACCTCCCACGCCCGTAGGGTTACCATTCTCCCTCGCCGTTTCTACACTCGCTCCAGACCTTTCGTTCGAATATTGACCGCGTCGCTCGCGTTCGCAAAAAACACGACTGTTTTGCAGTCTAAAGGGAGATTTTTATAGGTGTTGAGCAGGGACGGTACAAAACTGGACACCCAAGAGAACCTCCTTCTAGACTCCACACGAGAGAATGAGAAAGAACCAATAAATGGTTTCCACAGTGACGTCATCAAGTTCTAAAACCAAAATCACAAGGTCTGCTTAATTTTTATATAAAGAAAATTGAAGGTGAGCTAGAAATAAATCTTTTTTTCAAGTTTCAGTTCCGTGGCGTTTCGAAAATACAGCATCTTGAATTTCTGAATTGTCACCTTGCGTGGTACCATGATACAAAGCTATTTGGTTAAAAAAAAAAAGTCTGTCCCTATGAATCTCAGCAGTTTTAACCTTTCAAGTACATTAGTAGATGTGTTCATACACATGTATTTTATCTCATGAGCGAAAAGTAAGCGCTTTCATCGCAAAGTGAACTCCAGATAATTTGGTTGATTACCACGTGATTACCACGTGGCGCCTCCATACAAACTGTAAATAAAGTTACATCACACACTTCGACAAGTAACTCGGAAACGATGTACCGCACAGACCACAGAATTGGAGAGGTGGTTAAAAGATTTGTTTCCTACAACATGCCCAGTTCTTGGCCTTTTTCACTGAACGATTTCGAATTTATTTATTTTTTGTTGTGTGACAGTGTAAACTATTTAAATTTTTAGGATACGAGGCAGAGCTGACTCTGATCTTCTGTGTGACGAGATCCATACTGCGCATCTTAATTCCTCCATTCGCGCATAACCACAATTCCTTGTGCCTTTGACCACAATCCGGCCTCGCACAAAACGAGAGCGCACAAAACGTCCCGAGAGCTGTCTTAAACTTTTGTTTAGGCCTAATAAGAATAAAGAAAGTATCCTAAACATGCATAAAAGCTAACGTAAGTTTTAAGACAGCTCTCGGGACGTTTTGTGCGAGGCTTTCACCACGTAGTAGCCCATAAAAACCCTTGCGTTTCGAAGAAAAATGTGTTCTTCTCCCGATTAGAGAGCTGCCTCGTTCGTTCGCGTTAGGCTCACTCACTGCGGCGGCAATTATATCAAAGTGGATCTGCCTCAAATCTTCCATTGGATAAAAGATCCCTTCCGAAATAGTAGTTGTACTTTTCATGGGGTGTTTATATGATAGAGATTAGGGAATGAACGTATTCAACTTTGTTGTAGTTGTGTATATTGCAGGTAGAAGACAAACAAATTGGCTTCAAATCTTTAAATAAGTTGGGAAACGGAATCCGTCATCTGCCCAATTTCAAACATTTTTCAAGCGGTCGAATTACCTTTTATTCGTGAACATTTTATTTTCAACTTATAACTTCCTTGTCGGCTCCGCTTTGGAAAAGAAAAGACATTACAAGGAATTCAAGAATTATCTGGAGTGAGTTTCAATCGAGTGCAATAAAACCAAAACCAAAGTTATTACTTTGGCCAATCAAAAAGGACGGAGACAATCCGGTAAACCAATCAAAACTCGAAGTAAGTACACGTAGCCGACCCAAAACGCGGGAAAATCTGCACGCGCGAGCCACGATTGGTTTTGGTTTCACTTCTGATTGGTTGAGAAAGTGGCGCGAGAACTTTGAAACAATCACTGAGTGAAGTAATGCAAAACTAAAGTAACTCGCAAATTACTTTCGACACTCAATTGGAAACCGCTCTATGTTCACTTGAACATTTACGGAGATTCTTTTGGCAATAGAAATAATTGTCTTATTCTTGTCATTGCTCTCTTCCCGTGTTAGCTCTCAGCGCTTGTGAGTTACTGCAAGTTGAAGATGAGTTGTTTAAAAAGTGCTTATGTTCAAGGAGAATAACAACAGGTTCAACAAGAGAACAATTCACGAAGCCATGTTCAGCTTCTGAATGCGCTGAAAGAAGAGATTGTATGGCTAAATTGATTTACTCCAGGTAAGACCCTAAGACCGCCGGGTGGTCGATTGTCTTGCCCCTTTTACAACACAAACAATACAAGAATTAGGAACTACACTTATGTCCATGCAGAAGTACGAGTAATAAGATGCAGGCCCAGTTTTGACACCTTTTTTTCTACCTGTTTCCGACAGTAAAGGTTGGTGTGAGGGCTACTAGCGTTATTTTTTTGGTTGTGTTAAATGCAGCTGTTTCTGTTTACTTGAGGACGTTAGTTTCGGGGACACGTTTTGTGGGCAAACGGTTTCAGCCCATCAACATTTGATTCGACAAAGCTTTACGAGAGGCCTGGTATTCAGTCCCAGGCTGCCCCCGCCGCGGTTGTTACTATGGATATGGACGTGGATACGTCACACTCTCGTTCCCAGAGTCATCGTTCCCTTGGTCAGCGGTCGGGAAAGAGAGACTCTGGTTGAATCCAAAAAAAGGCCCTATTTGATTGGCTGTTGAAAAACGGTTTTATTTCCTGCCATTTTCAATTGTCGTATTCTAAACTCAAAAATCGTGATTTCTATTGGATTTTTATGTATAAGAAGTTGAAGATGATCTAGAAATAAATCGTTTCACAACTTGCCAGTTCCGTAACGTTTTTGTTTTTGTAGATACAGCAATTGTCACTTGCGTGACACCAGATACTGAAATCTGTTTTGATTGATAAAATGTATCTCGTTAGTTTCTTATTTTCCGCAGTTTAAATGTCTCGAGTGTATTAGGAGATGTGTTTATACTCGTGTGTACTGTCTGGCGAGTGAAAAGTAAGCGCTGTCATGGCAAGGTGAACTCCTCTCTCGCGCGCGCAGTTATTCAACCGGAACCAGAGTTTTCTGGTTCCGGTTTTGGATTATTCCAGAGCCTGCCGCGCCCGTTCCGCTGGGCAAGGGTAACGGAGGCTGTGTACGTCATTGAGAGACCGATTAGTGCGCACGCGCATGCTCAACAATGTTGAAAGATGAGGGCAAACGGCCTCAACTTCATTCAACATTCGCAATAACAAAAGAAATGTTGAATGGATGTTGAAACAAAGTTTAAACGCTTTTAAACTCATTCAACATCGATTCACTATGTTTCAACTCGCGCGGGATTTGCGCCCGAGAATATTGTACTCGTTTCGGGAATGAATGAGTTAAAATCATCTTTTTGTGCTACTGTATATTATCTCACTGTTTTAGTATATATTAAAACAACTATCCACCTAAGTGTCGGTGGCTCAGAGAGGGGGATATTTACTTCGCCGCGAACTCCCGGGCGCGAACTCCATTTCGGTAAATAGTTGTTAACTATCTAAGAATGTAACAAAAGTGTAGAACGTAAATTTCTTCAGGTAATCTAATGGCGCTTAACTCTTCACAGATTGTTTGACTGGATCGTTGACTTTATAAACGCTTCGATCAGAGCGCCCTCTGATTCTAAGTACTCATTTATTGGTAAGATATTAACTAGACACTCTCTAAAAAGCATGGACTTTGTAATTTAATGTGTGGTCGTCCTTGGCGGCTTGGTTGCCACCTGTTTTCGAGTTCAGGAGGGTAGCATGCATGGCTGAATGCCCCAAGTGCTTTTTAAGCAAATCACCTGGCTTATTAGAGCATTTTTGTATTTAAGAGTTGGATGAACGTGTTGCTTAAACTGCCAGAGAGTAGTGCTGGTGCTGTGCTATTTTGGTGAGGCCATTGCAGGTTGTACAGTCGTGCATGCAGCCTTTCCCGTTCTGGATCAACAACTCTGAACAGCATAGCCAGTTCAGGTGTCTACTGTCCACGAGATGAATCCCCGTATAAGCCTAAGGAAATGGTTCGCTACTGTTCAGAGTTGGTGTTTCAGAACGGGATTCGAGAAACAGCTAAGCGAAATTGCGAACAATAGTCTATTGTTCGCAATTTCACTTAGCTGTTTCTCTAAAACCGGCGAATTTCCGCGGAGATTATGCCGGGAACGTTCTGTAGTATGACAAATTTGATTCAGGGCACTGAAAGATGGATTGGGTCGTGAGCGCCCTCGTTACGTTAACCTGCGATCATGACCTCCCTCCCTACTTGTCATCTTGTGTCGTAAAGAAAAGTACGCCTGATCGCAGGTTATCGCGTTACACCAGAGTTATTAGGGACCGTAAGATCTACGACGGCGACGTCGACGAAAACGTCACCTCAAAATAGAACTTCGCTCTAGTAAAAGTCTTTCGCGATTATTCCATCACGTTCTCTTCGTACAATGTGGGCGAAGTATCCTAAAAATAAATTGGTACGAGCGGTTTCAGACTGAAAATAGAAAATGAAAGATTTTCTGTTGCATGCTCACGTTGTCGTCAAAACCTAAAACTTAGTGATTTCACGTCGTCGTCACGCAGAGAACCGCAAAAATATGAGCTAAAATCTGTGCTGCACGTGCAGCACGATTATTTATGTGCTTTTAACCAATGATATCATTGTTTTGTGGCGTTTTCGTCGACGTCGTCGTCGTAGATCTTAAGCTCCCTAATGCAGCGACGACGACTATATACGAGGTCGTCACTCTTAACATCGAAGGTAGCATTGAACTTGGCGCTGAGCAATAATTCCATGGTGTTCTGCTCTTAAAATGTGGGTCACCTTTCCAGACTTATCCTGGTATGAACGAGTCAGCAGCGTACAGATTTTGAACATTTATTGTCCAGCGCTCGTGTCCTTCACAATTTTGTACAAAACGTGAGCACGGGACGATGAATTTTCACATTTGAAGTTGACGAAGCAGTGTACAATGAATTAACAAACCCTCAGCTTCTCTTTAAGCTTGTTTCAGTTTGAAATGCAACACAAGACTGCCACACTAATTGTACGTAAGAAATACATTTTGATTATGTGCTATGCATGGGCGTTTACAATTATGAGGCGAGGCGTTTCTTTTGTCTGTCAGCCTCACAATCTCAAAAAGCGACCGTACTGCTGCTTGATTGCGTTATGTAAGACAATTGACCTTTGTCACCCGGCGGACGTAGGGAGTTTAAAGGTCTGTACACACGAGGGAGCTTGCTCCCGCAGCACGCTCCTGCAACACGCTCCCGGAGCAAAGCTCCCTCGTCTGCACCAACGATTTCTAGCGAAAAAATATGTTGCGCAACAAAACTTTTGCTCCCGAGTTTTGCTCGGACCTCATATCAAACTGGTTTGATATGAGAGAGCAAGCTCCAGGGGCAAATCTGTTGCACGAGTCTGTTTCAGGAGCAAGCTCCCTGGTGTGTACTCAAATTTACTTGCCGTGACATGACGTGTCTCCAGTTGGCGAATCAAATTGGCTTTTTTTTTTTCATCCACAACTCATTGCGAACTCACTTTCAAAGTTCCCATGCCCCAATCGGGTTGTTTCATCATTCAGCTCCCTCGTCGTGTCCTTCGTGTGTACTGGTTGGGGTACTTACCCGGGAGCGTGTTTCGGGAGCGTGTTTTAGGAGCAAGCTCCCTCGTATGTATCGGCCTTAAGAGACAAGGGAGTTGAAGCAAAGACGACGGCTACGGCAACAAAAACGCCAGTCCAAAATATAACTTAGCGCTATCGCAAGTATTTCGCGATTATTCCGTCTTGTTCACCTTGTACAATACAGGCGAACTACCCTGTAACTGAATGGATACGAACGGTTTTAAAGTCAAAACAGAAAATGACTGTTTCGTTAGAGAGATTAAGCATGACGTTTACGACCAACGGGAAACGGGAGGCTCCTGCTTGTCATAAAAGCGTGAAAATTATCTCATTTTAACTTGTCTCGTTCCTTTGAGAAGTTGCTTGATATAATTATGGAGCCAACAGAACAGAAATGAGCTAATATCAAGCAGGGTTCTTCCATCTTTGGCAAAACCCTAATTTCACTCCGACGTTTGCCGTTTGGCGTAAACGTCATGCTTAATCTCTCTAATCTCTCTGTGTTATATGCTCACGTTGTCATCAAAACCTAAAATTTGGTGATTTCACGTTGTTGTTTTGTGGAGTACGGCAGAGAAATGCACGGAAATTCGTGTTGCACGTGCAGCACGAGTATTTTTCCTTCTTTAACCAATAAAATTCTTGCTTCGTGGCGTTGCCGTAGCCGTAGCCGTCGTCTTTGCTTAAAAAGAAAACTCCCCACAATGACGGCTACGGCAACGACAACGCCAAATAGAAGTAATATTTAACAATTATTCGCCGAAGGCGAAGTGAATATTCACCGAGACGACGTCGATGTGAATGTTCACCGATAATCACTGAGCCTGAGGCGAATAATTGTTTTAGTATAAATACACAGGTGATTATTTCAAAATAAGAGGAAAAAAACACATTTCAACGCGAAATCACCTTCACTTACAGTGGCAAAACGACTACTGGCGGCCATTTTGTCCGTCTAGGTGATTATCGTCTGATAATCCGAGATAGCGAGCCAATGAGAGCGCGCTATTTTGTATAATCACCTGTGTATTTATACTAATATTGGTTAAAAGAGGAAAAAATGATCGTGCTGCACGTGCGGCACGCATTTTTGAACAGTTCTCTCCCGTACTCGTCAAAAGTACTACGTGAAATGACCAAATTTAAGGGTTTGACGACAACATGGACAAACTACAGTGAATCTTTCCTTCTCTCTCTTTGCTTCAAATCCGTACACACCAATCTGGTTGTAGCATACTTCGCCCATATTGTATAATGTAAACACGATGGAATAATCATGAAATGCTTAGAATAGCTCAAACTTATATTTTGAAGTGACATTTTCGTCGCCGTAGCCGTCGTGGTTTCTAATAGGGAGCTTTAGCAACGACAACGGCGACGGCAACGAGAACGTCACAAATTTGCATATTCAGTGGGAAAAAACAATAGCTTTGCACGCCCTGCGCGTGCGTTTGTCATTTTTGTCAATTTCTTTGCCATCGTCAGCAAAGCAACAACGTGAAATAACCAAGTTTGAAGTGTTATGGAGAACGTTAGCACCGGAAGATAAATTTTCATTTTTCTCCCCTAAATAAAGTGCCGCTGATACCGGGTTCATTCCTGAGGGACTGCCACACCTATGTCATATTAAAAAGCTTGGAACAGTTGCGAAGTGATCGCAAGAATGTGAGTTTATGTTTTTACAAGACGTTCTCGTTGCCGTTCCCGTCGCGTCGTCGTTGCTAAAGCTCCCTAATAGAGATCGTACCCCGAACCTCTATTTGATATGTTTGGAAGCGAGTTCACGGGCCGCAAAGCAAAATCAAAATGGTCGCCATGTGAAAAAGACCCATAGACATTCTTGCAGAATTTTCAAAACTGGCCTGTTTTGTTCGTTCTTTTCTAGGTCTTCTCGACATCTATGGCTTTGAAAACTTTCACTCAAACAGTCTTGAACAGCTTTGTATAAATTACGCCAACGAAAAGCTACAGCAGCATTTTGTGTACCACTTTATGATGACGCAGCAGGTACGTGACTGGTTTTAATTCCTTAAAGTGCAACTAACCTCCCATTTTTTCGCCTAAAAAAATCTGCATTGCTTCGGGATTGAATCGGCGCAATTTTTGGATCTGGTCGGAGGCTTATGACGCGGACCTTCGAAGGCGACTTCGACGAAAACGGCACCACGCAAAATAGCTTTGCACTATCGTAAGTCTTTGGCGATTATTCCACTGACATTGTCTTTGTTCTAGCCAGCAAGCAGGCTCTTCCGTTGAAAATGGCGCGCGGTCGAAACATAAGGGCTTGGTAATAGAGCCTGCATGCAGGCTATCTTTGTCGTCGCCGTTGCAGATCGTAAGGTGTCTATTATAGTTTAGAATATGTGAGTTTTTTGTCATCTATTTCAACTGCCGAATACTTGAAATGAAAGTTGGGAATAGCATCGTAGTTAAATAAGCAACTTACTCTGTTGCCACAAGCCTGAAAAAACCCAGGATTGAATGTGGCTATTTCTAAGCAAAGTTAACTTGCAAAGGACTGCTGGTCAGCTGTTATTAACATTTGCGCATGCGCCGTCGGTGTTGTTTGCACTCTTGCTCGGGGTTTGCCACCTTTGTTTTCGCTTTTGCCCCACCCACCCACCCTCCCCTGAGGGCAAGAAATGGTAAGTATAAGGTTTTTCCCACCGTAAAGACAGTGTGGCAGGTACCGAGGTTGACCCGTGGCTAGGTTGCCATGGTTACCTCTTGCCAACCGCCAGCTTTGCCAATCGCCTCATTTGCCATATGGCAAATAACGGGATTCGAACCCATGACCGGGCGATTGCTGTAGATAGACAGATTGATCTTTATCAGTAAAGAATATTTCAGATGAGGTGCACTTGAATTCTGGGAATTTTGGCCACTGAGGAGAAAAAGCGAAAGAGCGAAGAGCGAGGCGAGAAAATAAAGCGGGTAGAGACTGGAAACTGGAAATGAACCGAGGAAAGACTGGGGAAAAGAAACGATTCCTCTTACCTTTCCCACGAGGCTCATCTTAGAGGAGTTTACTTGGCATGCAATGCATGCATAACTTAATTATGTTTGATCGTTCCTGTTTTAGGAGGAATATCAGAAGGAAGGTATAGAGTGGTATTTTCAGGATTTCGTTGACAATCGGCCATGCCTTCATCTCATAGAAGGAGGGATTAGCGTCTTTTCGTTGATGAACGAGGTAATCACACTTTCGCATAATTATCAGTCGTTCAACATTTTATGGGCGATGGAAGGTTGACTTTTCGGTTAACTAAGAAAACTAAGCTAATATTTTTTATGTTTGCTTTTCTTTCAAAACCCCTGTTGAAATTTTCCTGTTAACCGACTGAATGTTCTCAATGAGCTCTTTATTCACGGTTTGCCTCTCTAGTAATGAATCACGGCAAACCAAAGAAGTTGGTTAAATCGCGTTTAATAAGGAAGGTGACGATTAAAAAAGTGCAAATGTGGTAACGTGATTTTATTGAGACTTACGGCTGATTATGTTATGTCATTATTATGTTGAATCTATTATCGGGACTCCTACACGAATATTGACATTTGAAGGTCTCACTTTACGCTTGGGTGGCCTGTGAACTACCGTCGCAGTACACCCTGTGTACAGACACTTCTTCCTCCTATTTCTTCTGAGGGGCGACTGTACACAGGCTAATAGAAGTATAAAAACTGGTTTATAATCGTCATTTTTTAAAACCAGTTTACTTAGAATAACCAGATTACTGTGAGAAAGAGATGCTTTTTGAAGTATACACAGTAATGATTGCTACCCGCACTTCAGTATTCACTGAAGGACAGAACCACTGCGATTTTTTCGCTATTATCAATGGTATGAAATTCTTGACAGTCTTCCCTCTTTTTTCAGGAGTGCCGCTTAAAAAGGGAATTAGACACGAAGTCTTTCATGATTCGCCTGGAAACATCATTGGCTCAAAACAGCCATTTTTCTTGTCCGAGATTTAAACAGGAAACACACCAATTTGCCATTCATCACTTCGCTGGAGCTGTCTCTTATCAAGCAGAGGGACTCGTGAAGAAAAACAAAGTAATGAGTTTGGTTGATGATTATTCTACTCCATTACAGAATTACGCAATATAGGCCGCTTTCCATGGAACGTAGCCTATAGGCTAAATGGAACTGGTTTACTTCAGAAGACATTTTAAGATAGTCTATATCGAGTGGTTCGGCCGTTCGCACGGGACTGTCTGTTTCCATGGGACCAAATAGTTGTCCCATTGTTTCATGCTCACGTGCATCTACCTGACTGGCGGGAAACTTATGCAAACACTGGGTGGCTTGGGTTCCGGCTGTGCGAGCGGAACTTCTCATGGAATCTCCTAGATTTCAAATCGGGATTTTGTTGATTGGAAAGCGTCCAAAGCTGATAATTCGTTGACGATAAAGTTTATATCCTTCCGTTTTCTGTTCCTTCCTAGGACTTCATTCCTCCTGAAGTAGTCGAGCTGTTACAGACCAGTAGAAGTGTACTGATTCAAGAGCTCTTCCAAGACTTCAACAACGAGGATAAGAAAGAAATTGAAAAAACGGTGAGCTCGGCTTTGCACGTGTAGCACGTGTGTTCACGTGCGTTGAAGTTGATTGCAACTACCACTGTTCAATTCGTTGAAGAATGCAGGAATACAGGAAGCATTTTCGACCTTTTTTTAGTTCATCCCTCCGATTTTATCCATAAGCTTAAAAACCTCTTGTCTGTCACCTTCAATGCGAACAGCTGCGTGCCAAGAAGTATTTTACGGAATCGATTTTCTGAGAAAGATATTTTTGCACCTGAATACGAGAAGCAGCTTCCCAGGTCGTCTTGCAATGCCAGATAGATTATTTGCTAGATCCACCCAAAAGCAAGCGCATATTGACATATACTTAGCCAATAGAATTTACTCTCCCGATAAAACAATTACTTAAAATTTATCTTTACGTGCATGGCAATACTTTATCATAGGCTGGAAATTCTAAGGCCGGAAATAACAGAAGGCATCGCCAGGCCACAGCTACTGTCGTTCACAAGTTCAAGGTTTGTGCTTCTTCATTTACGTCTTGTAAATTGCATTAGAAATTTATTTTATTCAAGGAAACCCCCTTCCCTATGAAAGTATAAGTTAAAATAACAGGACATAAAACTAGCAATGAAATTTATTTGCACATTTTTTTAAAGGAAGCGCTTGTGTCAGAAAAAAATAAATTTTATAATCGCATCTTTTTGTTTTGAAATTCACCGGGATCCCTCCATCTTGAAGATGCATACGAAAGCTCTCTTTGTCAGAAGAAAAGGCAAGCCCAATGGCTAAATTTTCGCAACTTGTTGGCAATCCGCCGAAAAACTCGGAAACAACAGCAACTCGAAACCTATTACGGACACGGAATCGAGAGACAGAACGCGAACAGCTTTTTGTCGCCTTTTTACACGAGGTTCCTCTCTCATCTCTTTGGTCAATTTGATCTTGGTTAATTCATGTTCTCTATTGTAAAACATAGCTTTGTTGCATTATATCAGACGGCGGGATGGTACGCTTGCCGATCCCTGTTAAGTTTTCTATTTTTCTATTGTTGTGATTTTTCGTTTTATCTTTTGTACCACAGGTGTCACTTGACAGTTTGATGTCAATACTGCGCTCTACAAATGTTCATTACATACGTTGCGTCAAACCCAACAGCAGCTGCCAACCTGGTATATTTGATAGAAAACAAGTACGTGATGCCTCCGTGATGCCCAGGTCAACAAGCAACCGACATTCAACCGCTGACCGCGCACCGGTGGCTCAGTTAATTGAGCACCGGGCTGCCATGCGGGAGGTCGTGAGTTCGACTCCGGCCGGACCAACACTCGGGGTCTTTAAATAACTGAGGAGAAAGTACTGCCTTGTAATTACATCCGCAAATGGTTAGAATTTCAAGTCTTCTCGGATAAGGACGATAGGAGGTCCCGTCTCACAAATAACTTCCATGTTCATTAGTTCCCTGTGGGACGTTCAAGAACCCACACACTATTCGAGAAGAGTAGGGGATGAAGTTCCCGGTGTTGTGGCTGTCCTCTGTGTGTATATGGGTGGGTGTGTATAGCAGGTCCACATCAGCTGAATAGCTGCCACAACTTCAACCTGCTTAAACAAATAAATAACAAATTATTGAAATAACAAAAGTTACCGTAACCTTTGCGTAAGATAGACGACAGAATTACATGACAGGACTTTGTGTTCGTATGTGTCTGAGACGCTCCTGTTTGGTATATGTAATCGCATGGGCCCGCGGCCAATTAAGTAACGATTAATTTCACGCATATTTTCAAAGTTCTCACTAAATTCGCGACTCGGGCAATTTGGAAAACTTTTAAAATACAACTGAAATTAATCCTTAATTGCTCGAGGGCACAATGCGATTACATGTTTATCGCATGAAGGGAAAATTATTGAGGGAAGCCCGTTCAACTTGCCACGACAAATGTCAATTAGCTTAACATGCTTTCATTTGGTTAAAGGTCAATGCAATAATTCGATGCTGTCAACAGAAATGTTGCTTAATTTTATTAAACTGTATTTTACCTGTCAATAAAATTTAGAGTAAGATGAAGAAGATTCTCTTGTGACTTCGCTTGCTCTGGAGAAGCAACTGTCAACCAATCAGGATCAAGTAATCGTGCCCTCTTGATTACCAAAAGTGCCCACGTGATTAAGAAAAAAATGCCCTCCGTCTCAGCCAATCAACATTCAGTAATTCTGCCCCGTATGCGGTAAGCGCGGTAATCGAATCCACTGGGAACATTTTAGTTGCAAGGCATTTTGTTAAAGTCTTACTTGTATTGGGGATCGCTTGAATGATTATTGCAATCACAGGAAATTTTTTTAAAAAAACATTTTTTGACTCACCTTAGGTTCTCTCTCAATTGAATGCCTGTGGTGTGTTGGAAACCATTCGAATCAGTGCTGCTGGGTATCCTATCAGGTAAGCACTACACAGACATCACTGGACTCTGTAAAGTTTCTCTCTAAAGATCACTGATTTCATACTCGTAAATCAACTCAGTGCAGAGGAACGCTATTATATTATATAATCAATTACATAGCGGGCGTCGAAGTAAGAGAGTCGCGTTACGTCGCTAATTTGGAATATATTGGTTGCTCGTCAAGTGGCCGTCACACATTCCTCTCCCACGTGGGAAATGAATGCGTGCGTTATGAGGCCCCAAGATCGTTTTCGTGGGAGGCTAGTAAGCTGTTTAGCGTTAAGATAGCAGTTCTCTGTCAACAGAGTGTTGCTCTTAACGATGACTAGTTAACTCGACATCAAGTCTAAAAGTATCCTAGACCTCTGTCTACCTTTCATCTTGGCGGAAGCTGCTGGTCGACGTGGGAATAAATGGGTGATCGCTAGCCTCAGCGCTTATCGCCTCTTTGTCCTGTAGGCTGAACAACACGTCTCTTAGACAACAACTTTGATAATTTCCTTCGTGTTAAGGTCGCGTGAATGTCGTTACCTTAAATACGTTTGTCGTGTTTCCTGCTCACGTCCCGAGTATTTTCGTCCACCTCGGCTTTCTCCCTCATTTCAAAACGTATTTAAATGCTGGCCATTGTTTTATCATTTAGTTCAGTTTCTTAGCCGCAAACATCTCCATTTTCAGGCTCTCTCATCAAGAATTTCTGAAACGATACAGCCTCGCATTGAAACACCTCGACGCGGGAACGTGCAATCAGATGCCTCCTCCCCAGGCTCGCTCTCCGAAGAAAGACGACGGTTTCTTTCGGTGTACGCCGGTCGAGCGACTGAAGCGTCGGTCTCGTCGACGTCACCGAAGCAGCTATGACCACTCGAGGCAAATCTGTCGTTCGATAGTGGAAGTTGTTAAGCTAGACAGTGACGAAAGCAAGGAGAATGTCCAAAGGAGAAATTGCAAAAGTGTCAAAGTTGGGAGAACAAAGGTTTTTCTCCAAGAAGCCGCGGTAATTAGAACAAAATGCCTTAAATTCTGTAGCCGAGTTTATATCAGTAGACTTTTAAATAGTTGTGAACGTATCGTATTTTTTTTCTGGCAGTTCTTTATCGTTGACAGTATAGCTGTCCACAAGCTCGGAAAGAGTTTCATGAAAGACTGTTTAAGGATATTTCAATGTTAAACAGGGTGTTTTATATTCCGAATTTACTCTGAGATCTCGGAAAAAAGTCCACGTTATCTGTCTGCCATCTAACAGAAAAGTTGTCTCTAAAAGGACGGAAAACTGAAACGCCTTTGGAAAGAGAAAAAAATTCATTTTGATGATTTTTTCACCTCGTTTCGGCATGTAACTAACTTTTCATGTTGAGTCTGTTCTTGTCTTTTCCCTGTCCTGTTTTTAGATGGAAAAACTGGAACAGGTTCGTAATAAGTGTCTTCTCAAATCAGTGCTAAAAATTCAGAGTTGCTGGAGACGCCACAAGAGAAAAGTGGCAAAGAAACGAATGGCGGCGGCTGTGATAATACAGTCAGGTGAGGGGTACCATACGGTGTTCCACCGTCAGAATTAAACGGTGACGGTGTTGATTTGAAGATTGCAACCTCGTTTTCTTCTCGGCTTCCATGGCCATATTCAATCGTGTATCCAGAAAAAGAGGATGACGTGATGGTATCTTTTCTATTTATGATCAGTCGACGACACGTGGCTTTAATTTTGTTAAAGAAGTAAAAATTGCGAGAAAGTAGTATTTGTTTTGATTAGGTAAGATGCGTTTAAGTGCTTTTGTCGCATGACAAAGTAATGTGCTTGTGATAATGATTTATTTGTCGTAAGTTGATTGCGCGTAACAAATGCTGCTTCAGGTAAAGTTAATTGTGCGTAACCAATGATGCTGCAAGGCGCAAAGCTTTTTAGAGTGAAGCACGTTTGCTATTTTTGGATTCATTTCCAGTAGTGTGAAGTTATCTATACATTTGTTAGTGTGCGATTGATAATTCAGAAAGAACTTGATATGAAAATGCACGTACTAGAAAACACAAATCACGTAAACAACGCGCCTCATTGCTAAATTACAAAGGTGTTCCAACATCTCTCACGGAAACTTTCGTGCGTAAACTGACCCTCGTTAGCAATTTAATTCATTCCGGACTGACTAGTAGATATTTCTTTTTTGGAATTAATCCATCTGAGTTAATTAACTATAAAGAAACTGAAAGGACTATGATGACAAGTAATTCTAGTACGTGATGTCGTGCAACTGCTGTACTCCTACTAGCCTTCAATTTCCGTTTGTAAGGCTGTAACTCTAAATAAAGGTCAACTTTTGTTGTACTGTTAGGTAACGACCCCGTAATATCATCACTGTTAATTGTAGAAACTCCGGTACAGTACTGATCCGTTAATCCCGCGTTGACGTTCTTAAGTTAAGGGCTTTGTTCAGCCAGGTACATTAATTAGTTTTGTAAATCCCTTGTTTACTTCGGTCGATTTAGTCCTTGTACATTACCCAGCGATTGGTCTTAAATGAATTTGTTCGAGGCCTCACAGCACTGCAATTTGAAAGTCGTCAGCTCGGCAAACCACGTTTCGTGCAGCAGTAGGTACACCTTCGGAGTTGGTGTTAAGCTCCTCTTTTCTAGTTGACACAATTGCATTCTAAGCCTCTTATCCTTTGACCAATCACGATGTGTTATCTGGACCAGGGGCGCGAATAAGAAAGTGACTCTTTCGATCCCAAGGCATACTTTTGAAAAAAAAAAAACACGCTAGATCAAAGCAAACTTTATAAGAAGAGAACTGTGTAAGTAAAAGACTCATTAAGGCAAGTGGGAAGGTCCAGTAATTTTTGGTCTCTGAGTTCCTGCGATTTTTAAAAGCAGAAGGTAAAAGGAGCAGGAGCTAATCCCTACCCTAGGCAGAAATCCTCCCTTTTACAAGTATCAGTTTGGGTCTGTGCGCCGATCGGAAGGAGTTGTTTATACGGCTTTGAGATCGAGTAACAATTTTGGTACACGGAACAATTCTATTCATGCATCGCTATTCTTATCGCTCTACGTTGAAGCTTTACTAAAGATAATAAATTACCGATTTCAATATTCCCTTAGAGTGCTTTTCAATTGAGTGTCGAAAGTAATTAGCAAATTGCTTTGGTTCATGATTAGTTCACTCAGTGATTGGTTCAAAGTTCTTGCGCCACTTTTTCAACCAATCAACCAAAACCAATCGTGGCTCGCGCGTGGACATTTTCCCGCGCTTTGTGTCGGCTACGTGTAATTACTTTGAGTTTTGATTGGTTTACCGGATTGTATCCGTCCTTTCTGATTGGCTAAAGTAATTACTTTGGTTTTGGTTTTACGACACTTAATTGAAAATCGCTCTAAATCCTATATGCTTATGTCAGTCCTTCTTTTGTTTCTTCTGTAATTGAAATCTTCGATGCACACGAGCCTTGTACGGAATACACCAGGTGAGAGTTACCCGGATTCTCCACCGCTTGTAAAAGGGAGAACTTCTGCCAAGTGCAGGGATTTGCTCGCCTTCACTTTACCTTCTGCTTAAACCGCAGGAACTCTAGAGAGACAATAAATTACTGGACTTTCTCACTTGCTTTAACTAGTCTTATACTTTCACAGTTTTCTTCTTAAATTGTGCTGTACTCTAGCGTGTAGTTTTTCAAAAGCGTGCCTTGAGATCGAAAGAGTGACTTACGTATTCGCGTTCCTGGTCCAGGTAACGCATAGAGGTTTAGAACGCAATTGCGTCGCCTAGAAAACAGGAGCTTAACACCAACTCCGAAGGTGTACCTATATATATCATATCATATATCTTTATTTACCCTCGGATTTTTAGAGTAGCTTGGTGTAGCTAATATCTCCGACTATTTTCCCTCCCAACCATGATACACCACAGAAGACAGACCACAACACCGGGAACTACATGCCCTACTCTTTACGACAAGTGTGCGGGTTCTTTTACGTCCCACAGAATTATGAACTTTGAAGGGTTGTGAGACGGGACCTTCGGCTTATCGTCCTTATCCGAGAAGACTGGAGAGTCTAACCATTTGCAGATGTAATTACAAAGGGAGCACTTTCTCCTCAGTCCGGCCGGAGTTGAACTCACGACCTCCCGCGTGACAGTCCGGTGCTCAACCAGCTGAGCCAGCGGTGCGCGGTCACCTTGTCACGTGGCTTACGCTGACGACTTTCAAATTGCAGTGCTGTTAGACCTCGAACAAATTCATTCATGTACGACCAATCGCAGTGGTTGGTGAACCAGAATCGCTGTACCAAACTTTGTGGACGGAACGTGACTTATCAGCCAGTATACTTAATGTAATAAGGACTGCGCCAACCGTAGTAAACAAGGGGTTAACAAAACTAATTAAGGTCGATGCTTACTAATTAAAGATGTTTTTTCCCCGGTGTATGATATGCAGGAAATGTAGATCTTAACAAGTGTGGGTTTAGCTTTTATGAATGTTGGCTTCCAAAATCTTGAATTCAGAATTTTGGCTTCCAAAATCTTGAATTCAGGACTTTTGGAAACTTAACTCTAGCTCTACGACATAACTCTATGAAAATAACTCTAAGAATAGCTGTCCCCAACAAACACAACTTACTCGCAATTCTTACTTCTTTAACAAATTTCAGCTAAGCTACTTTTGAAACCCCGCCCCCCCCCCCATCCCCGTCGCCATAAATAAGATTAAAAAGCTGATTTTGTACTTCCAGTTTACCACAAATAAACTTTCATCACAATCCTTGTTCATTTTCAGTTTGGCGAGGATGGATAGCGAAGAGGAACTACCAGAAGAGGTTACAAGCGGCTCAAGTTATCCAACACTATTTCAGATGCTGCTTAACGAAGCGACGCGAACAGCGACGCTTTGTTGAGTTTTCTGGTGATATCTCGGCCGACAGCATCGGCAATCAGAGCACTCCTGGCGCTTTGGAGACGCCCCGATGTTCTTTGGCTGACGAAAATAAAGGAAACAAAGCCCCTTCACATTTTGTGTCATTTGCGAAGGATTCATGGTTTGACCAACTGGCGACGAAAAATGGCAATCTCACTCCACATCCTTTACATTCATCCGTTCTTGCTAGTAAGCAAATGACATTCAGCTTTGTTAGAGGTCATAACAGTTTTAGCCCTCTTGCAGTGTTAATGGCAAACTGCAATGCCGCAAAGATTCCCTTGAAGAGGTCTTCAGCAAACAAGCAGAACTTTACAATTCAGACAGCCAACAGGTCGTCGGCAATCTTATCACGACGAGAAATTGAAAAGGTAGTTTTTTCTTAATTGCCGTAACAATCCAAACATAACTTCTTTCCTTATAAAATTATAAACCTTAATTTCGAACAGTCGGTGGTTTGTGCAACAGAGAACTGTGTATCGAGGACGTCAAAGACCTCAGTTAAGTCTACATTGTGTGAATGCCGCAGTGCAAAACCCAAGTAAGTTTTTATGATGGAAATTCGACTGATGCATGCCAAATCAGACGCGTTCCCTCTATTTAAGTCGAACAATTCTCAGAACCCGCGTGCACAGACTCAATGCCCACAAGAGGAGAAAACAAAGCAGAAAGCAGAATAAAATCAATTCTAATTTCTGTGATGTTTTTCACGACGAAGCTTACAAACTTGAACCCAGGTTCTCTGTCTTTTCTTTCCTTGATGTCCAGATTGAACGAGAAAAAGAAATTGAGCCTGCGTTCGAAGTTGCAAATCTCACTGAAAACTGACATTTACTTTAATCAACCAAACAAAATAGACACAAAACTTCGTTGTGTTAACCAGCTGTATTGTTGGAGAGTTCAATTCAACTTTTCGAAATCTTCTATTTCAGACTCCAGTTGTGTTTCACTGTAGAGGCACCCCTCTTCCGCACGCTCACACAAGACCGCACCAAGCGACCACCAACAACACGGTAACTAGGGTGTTTTTTATTGCCATGACAGGATGCCATAAACCAATAATGCATCATTTACACTGGGTTTGTTTCGCAAACAGGGAAGAGCTGTTTGTAGAACAGCCTTTCGGCCACTGCCCCCTCCCCTTCCCAATGGAAAAGTTATTACCATTCATCCAATCAAATGCCTTTGTTTTGCAGACGACAAAAAACCATAGCAACAAACTGACGTCGTGACGCCGCAT
>NC_090886.1:5902719-5910219 GCF_036669925.1 Montipora capricornis | reverse complement strand
AATGATGAGAAGGGCTCTCTCTAGTTTGAAGGATTTATTGCGCGTGATTGCCTTGTGTTTCTTTAGCCCATGGTTTCCTGAGATAACCACGTCCAAGTAAAAAAGAAGCCAACAAATCTACAAATTCATAGCGTCAAAGTACCGGACGCGAAATAGTAAACAACCGGACAAAACTGTCCGGCCATCAGCCTCAAACGAAAACCCTGCGGCCCATAAATCAACGAGAAAAAACGAGGACCCGTAACTTACAGTATACGGATCGAGAAAAAGAGGTTACTAAGGCATTTATCATATAACTGCGGCAACCAAGCGCGCGGGAAAGGAACCTAGTTGGAATGCGTCAAAATACGAAAAACGAATAAATCTTATTGGCTTTTTGAAATAGTTGCTTGCAAGATTCAAACAGTAGCACAAGTTTATTTCACTGACACAAACATTAAAAACTTGCTAGAAAGTGTTGAATCAAAATTTCCAATTTAGCGGACCGTACTGCCCGCTAAATTGGCCAATCAAAGCGCGCGTAGTATCTCAGAGATGTAGCAAGAAAATAAAACAATCAGACCCATTGGTTGAAAGAAAGAGCTTTTTCCACATAATCAACTAAAGGACTGTGGATAGATGAATGCACACAAAACGGGTTGGAGCAAAATGGTGAAGTTCTATCAGCCGCGCGGAAGTGTATTTTTGAACGACTATTTCGCTGTCTCATAAGTACAGAAGTTAACGTACCTGAGAGCGTTTTCTCTTCTTGGAAGTCATTATCCTGTTGTACAACCATTTCTCTTTACTTTTCATGGCCATTATCGCTAAATTCTTCTCCTCGTTACTCATTTTTTCTCCTTTTTCTTCTGCAGGTGAAAATTCGACAAATGTACTTTAGTGCTACCATGATAAAAAAAAAATCACTTCCTCTTTTTTGCAGGTTTTTAAAGTGTGTTTTCTTAACATCAGATCCAGACTGGAAAAATTTTGAGCTTTGATTTTTATCCGAAGGCTGTTTACTTTCAGCGTAATCACGGTCCTCTATTACTCACGTTCAAAACTGACCGATTGCACCTCAGAGGGTTGGGTCTGGGGAAGAGCGACGTCATTTACTCGCCAGCATAAAATTTTAGCGTTTAAAGTGGTACTACGACCAAAAAAAAAGTTTGTTTTTCCTTTGGATTTCAAAACTATGTTAACTAAACACTAACTCACCCAAGTTTTAAGTTCTGATTTTAAAAAGACACCTGTTTATTTTAGCTGGAATTTTCTTATTTATTGGTCCGCCATTACTAACCCCAAAATCTTGAGAGAGCTGGGTCGAGGAGAAAATGACGTCAAACACTCACTTGGTTAAGAATGCAATGCGTGTGTACGCGGCCTAATTAATATGCAGCACGGGAGTTTCGGGCTTTCAGACTTTTCAACCCGTGTTTTGCATATACAATAAACTGCGTTTACACGCTGAAATTTTAAGCTGGTGAGTAAATGACGTCATTTTCTCTAGATCCAACCCTCTGAGGTCCAATCGGCCAGTTTTGAACGTGAGTAATGTCGGACCATGAAATCCAAAACTTACACTCAAAATAAACAGCCTTTGGATAAAACTCAAAGCTCAAAGTTTTGCCAGTTAGGTGTTAAGCGAACACGCTTTCAAAATCAGAAGAAAAAAAGGAAATGATTTTTTGATCATAGTACCACGTATTATTTTATATACAAAACACGACTTTAAAAGTCTGAAAGCCCAAAATTCCCATGCTGCATATTAATTCAGCCGCGTACACACGCATTGCATTCTTGAACTAGCGAGACTTTGACGTCATTTTCTCCTCGATCCAGCTGTCCCAAGATTTAAAAGTTAGTAATAGCGGACCATTAAATAGGAAAATCCCAGTTAAAATAAACACGTGTCTTTTGAAATCAAGGCTTAAAAACTTGGGTCACTTGGTGTTTAGTTAACATAAGGCTTTGAAATCCAAAGCATGGCTCAGTTGGTTGAGCATCGGGCTGTCATGTGGGAGGTCGCAGATTCGAACCCCGGCCGGATCAACACTCAGGATCTTAAAATAACTGAGGAGAAAGTGCTGCCTTCGTAGTTTCATCTACAAGACTTTCAAGTCTTCTCGGATAAGGACTATAAACCGTAGTCCCCGTCTCACAAATAACTCCTATGTTCATACACACCTGTAAGTTCCCTGTGGGACGTTAAAGAACCCACACGGCGGATCTAATCTGCAGGTCGCAGGTCGCGGGTTGCAGGTCATTGTTTCACCAATACAGAAAGTATCCGAAACATTCATAAAAGCTAACCTTGGACCTAAAAACGTTTGTTTAGGCCTAATTAGGCCTAAGGTTAGCTTTTAAGAATGTTTAGGATACTTTCTGTATTGGTGAAACAATGACCTGCAACCCGCGACCTGCGACCCGCGACCTGCAAATTAGACCCGCCGGAACCCACACGCTATTCGATAAGAGTAGGCGATGTCGTCCCCGGTGTTGTGGCCGGCCTGGAAGTGATGTCTCTAAAAAGGCTTACGGTGTATGAGCTCACCTAAGCAGAAACAGCCATAAACCAAAAAGGGACTTTGCCCACACACTATTCTTCCACACACTTCCACACACACATATACGAGATTTCACAGGACTTTGCCCAGTGCTGGGACATGCAGATGTAGACGATTTTTTGGTCATAGTAGCACTTTGACGAAATCAGTTCAAACTAAGAAACGAGTTATCAACTGTGTTGACCATCGTAAAGAAATTCGAAAACGGACGTTTCTACTGCTAGCCCTTCGTCAACGCGAAGGCTAAGAGCCAACGCTCGAAACGGCAGCTTTCGAATTCTTTGCGGTGGTCAATTTACCATATCACCTCTTTTGAGAAACCACTTTCTCACCGAAGAAACATTACAGTTTCTTCGGAAAGTAAAGCCTCTTTAATTTTCCAGTTCAAACCGAGAAACGCCCACCAATAGCGTTTCCAATAACATCAGGTAACATCCACCGAAACTTAACGCGACATTCGAAACTTCACCCGACATTTTCTGATGTTTAACACAATGTACCTTTCCAATCCTTACGGAACTGACAACACGAAAGTTCTAAAAGTAACCGCAACGTTTTCACTTGGTGTTTTGCCACAGATGAATCGCCACATCTGTGGAGTTTTTAGCTCTAAGCGCCAATTTCAAAACGGTTAGCTTTTAGGTGATTGTAAAGGAAAGTTTGAGTTGCTTTCAAACCACTGATGAAGAGGAAGCACCCTCTAAACGTCTGGCACCAGTTGTTCGAAGGGTGGATAGCGCTATCCATGCACTGGATAAATAAAGGTAAAAGGTAAAGTCACTTTATTTAACGTCGGTAGTTCTTCAGCTACGAGGCTGGTATCAATGGAAGCCGACGGTACGCCTTTTACGCCCCTCCCTCTGTCAGTGCTCCGTTTCACGGATATTTAAAGCTATAGCTACACGGATCAGAGGAAAGTCGAAACAGACGTTGAAGTCACCGAGGACCGAACCGGGGACCTCTCGCTCCAAAAGCCGCGCACTAGCCATCTGAGCCACGACTGCGCCACGACTATCCACTGGATGACTCAATTGGTTTTGCTAGTGTTTATCCGCTGGATAGTGCTTTCTCTGGTGGATAGCGTTATCCATCTTTTGAACAACTGAGGCCTGGTTCACATTTTAGATTCCCCGGCGCAAATTTTAATTCTCCTTTATCATTCATCCGCAATATTGCGCTTCACAGTTTCTTCGAATTTATCTTTCGGTGATCGTGTCGAGTACATTCGTTAAAACACTTTTTAAAATTTGGGAGTTTCAATAGCTTGTTTCGTTAGTCTACCAATGGTGGCGTAAAACACAAGGTGTCATTCAAGTCTCTCACTCTTCTGACTCTTTACAAAAATTCCGGAGTAAGAAATTAGACTACATTACGTGTCTTCACCGCACCGGAAAAAGCGGTCTCCGTGGATGTTACCTAATGTTATCCTAACCGTAGCGTATGAAAAAAACCCGTCAAAACCCAAAACCCCTAAGCTTGGAACTTCTGCTTTTGTATAATCTCCCTTTGGTGGTTTATTGTAAAATGTAAAAGGTCTCGAATCACTCGTTTGATTCAATCAAGTTTACGGGGCCATGTTGCAGAAAATGTTATTTCGTGACAGCCAAAACGCCCAGACATCGCGATACCCACTGTCAAATGCAGAAAAACCATAGAAATATGGAGAGGATTTCTCGACAGCTTAATAACGAACTCAAAGAAAGACCAGTTCCCGCTTGCCTTGATAACTGAATTGGTAGAACACTGCATCGGTAACGCAGTAGCTATGGCAGAAATGCACCAAATGAAAATTGGAGGAGTAAAGCGTCAAGAGCCCTTGTTTTTTAAAATTTAACTTGTTATTTTGTAACGTACTAGTCCTCTCCCAAACGCGCCCCAAGGAAACATACAGGAGCCAAGGAAGGCCAAAGCACAAACGTTCCCCTCCGTCAGTTGTAAACAGCATCTGAGGAATGCTGCAAGCGCTCTGCAAGACAAACACATCAAGCCCTTACCCTTCTGGTCCTCCTCCTTCTCTTCGACACCATCTGCCTTCCGTTGCTCTTCCAGCATGGCTTGCCGCTCGGGGGGAATGTAGTCTCCCTCTTCCTCCTGAACAAACGGCGACAGGTGGGGAGGAAGCTCCACCCCTGGGAAGTAATCTTCAACTGGGAGCAGCTTGCAGTAATTCACACAGTCGAACACCCACTGTGGCTGTACGTAATACCTTTAATAGGATGTAAAGCGGATAAAAATACAGCAAAGAAGAAAAGTTTAATGAAAACCAACAAGAAAAAAAAAATACATTCGAGCCGGGGATCATCGCCAAATCTGGGAATCGAACCACTGTGCTATTCATGTATTTCAATTTCCACAATTCGAATAAATTATATGAACATTTTTAGAAGAATAAACAGTGGTAAACGCATCAAAAAGTGAAAAATATGCACGCCTTTTTTTTCCCAGCTATAGCCTGTATGTCAAGTGTTTGAAGGAGGAATGGTTTACCAACAACTTCCCAAACAGTAATCCCATGACCAGACATCTAAAACAACCTGTCTCTGCCCTCATAACCAACCTGTAACACAGAAATCAGTCAATACCTTGAGAGATATTTGTGTCCCTGCAAAGGTCTGTCCACAATGTGATGTGTAATCGATTCATCGCTTTCATCAAATGTCGCTCCCAAAGCGTCCGCACTGTGCCATGAAACTTCCCCACTAAAGCACCTAGGGGCAACACTTTCAAATTATTAAAGCAATAATTGCTTTTTATTATATCTTTTGAGCAGATAGTACGAGCGCTTTGATTGGCTAAATTGGCGGGCCGCATCGTATTCTACAGTACGGCCCCCTAAATTTGAAATTTCGTTAACATTATCTACAAAGTTTTTCATGGCGTTTCTTCTGTTACATAAACTTGTAAAGCTGTTTGAATCTTGGAAGCAACTATTTCAAAAAGGCAAGAAGTTTTTATCCTTTTTCGGATTTTGATGGGGTAGTTTTGGCAGTTGAACCTTCCGCTTGACTTCAACTAGTTTCCTTTTTTAACGGGGGGGGGGGGGGGGGGGGCATTATCTCCCGAAGGCACGATCCTTGTAAGAGCGTCTGGGGTACTGGGGTATACTGAGGGTATCCTCCCCGAGAAAAGTTTCAAATTTGGAGGCTCCGAAACGCTATTTTTAGCACTTGTCATGAGATATGTATGCGAAAAATCGACCTCGAATAAGTGCGAAAAGGTAAGTGTTTTCGGTTCTTTCAAGTGCTTATTTCTGAGGTCCCATTAATTTGAAACACACCGTATATTCAAGCACTAATACATTAAACACTTCACAATACTGCATGATGTTGGCTAGCTTACCTATAAATGATGTCTCCAGTTTGATTTTCGTTCATAAATATCCTTTGGCATTGGCATGTAGTTGGTTCCACGATGAATAAGTATCATTGCGAGGCCGCTAAGACGCTCTCCTGTCATTTAAGTTGGGGGTTTTGCTTCCTTTTGCTTACTATTTGCACACACCGTGGACCAACCAATTTCTCAGCCATGAAAATGACCAAAAATCGCTATTCACTACAATCAAAATAACCGAGTCTAAAGAAAACAACTCCATCCACAGACCTTACTTGTCTGGCTCAACAGGTCCAGGGGGGCCGCGGCCCCCCCCCCCCCCCCCAACTCCCTTCCCGATAGCTACGATTCTGGATCCTCGTTTTTTCCCGTGGATTTATGGCCCAAGCAGGAAAAAAACTCGGTCAGTAACTCACAGCACGGACTTCGAACTCGGTTAGTTGGATGGATAAACTAAAAACCTGACTTAGTAAATGTGTAATCAAGAACACGGTTCCAAAGGAGATAAACTTAATGGCTGTTAGCATCTCATACCTGATAACAAACACAAGTATCTCTCTTGGGACTTCTCTGGCAAGAAAAATCTTGCACTCGGAAAACAACTTCTTCAATTTTTCTGTTTGCTGTAGCTCTCTTTTGCCAGCTTCCTGGGCTGTGGCATCTACACTCTGTAAAAGATTTAAAAGAAACATTCCAAGGTATGAATTATTTCTATTAAAGCTGATACAGAAGTTACGGCATTGTGGATCAAGCTATAGCCTCTAATAGGGGAGAAACTGAAATTAAACTTAAAACTTACATCAGGATCAATGGGAAATTCATCGACTTCAACATCTTCCACTTGGGCTGTAAACATTCAAGTGAAAGTTCATTTAGTAGTCATTTGATCAATACAAGTAAAAGAATTAGGTCAGAGTTCACAGCTATAGCCAGGGGAGAGAAACGACCGCTGGAAAGACATCTGTGTTCGCAGACTACAGCTATTACAATGGCTCTTGCGATTGGTTCAGGACACAAAAAGCCAAGAGAAATATACAGCGCAAACAATAGAACCTAGTATGAAACACAATAGAGATGCGTCCTATACAGTACTAGGTGCATTGAAATTTGAGGTTGTAAAGACCTGTTTGGTACAGTATCTGAAAGAATTTAACAATTAAAATCACTCTCATCATCATTATTCTCACCATGGTCATCAACATCGTTACCATCTCTTTCCCTGCTATTATCATCATCATCATCATCATTGATGTGATAGCCAGTCATCATTACCATCTTTTAACATGTTGTCGTCATCACCCTTGCTGTCATCATCACCAAGTCATAAAAATCATCATTACCATTTATTTTCTGTTATCACCATCATCATCATAATTTATTCATCACCAAGGCGATAGAAAGCTAACTAAAATAAATTTTATTGTCTGGTGAGGTCCTGCAATTTACTATGAAATAAACAAAGAGGGCTTGACCAAAGTCTTACCTGTAACAGCTAGGTTTTGATTCAAAGCAGACAGGACCTGTTGAATACAATTACGATTGTTGAGAGACAATAAAGACTGGACTCTTTTGCAGGGGATCACAGGTTTCAAAACCCACTCAGGGTCTTAAAAATAACTGAGCA
>NC_090886.1:5877719-5900219 GCF_036669925.1 Montipora capricornis | reverse complement strand
TCCAAATCAATGCTCCCATCGTCCAAGGGCATTCTGAGATACAGAAACAAGTCAATTAGCTCCCTTATAACCAACAGGAATGGAATGACATGTTTTCCTGTTGGTCATGTCAAAGCCAACACAATATTTCAAGTCCTCTTTTATTTCCAGTCACCTAAAGGTATCTTACTTTCAATCTTAGGTAAATTTACCTCTTGACAAAACTGGTATGGTACAATCCATGTGACTGGCTGGTCCTGGATTTCAGCTTGAAAGTACACTCCTTTTATTGACAGGAAAACCTAGATACAAAATATAAAGGTGCAAACATTGGTTTTACTATTTCAGGCAGAAGAAATTACTCAAAATTACTACAAGTACATAATCCGATAAAAACTAGCAAACTTTTCCAAGTAAAGGAATAATAATTAATTTAATTTAAGTTGCACAGATAAATAAACAGTTAGAGAGAGTTACATGTAGCAGAATTTGCATATTTAAATGCTGTTATAATATGTTGACTGTTGGAATGTTAGTACTGGCACGATAAACAATACATGTATAGTATTAACAACATTATTAGAAAGTGGTATTTCGCATACCTTTAGCACTTCAATTATAGTAATTAACATGTTGTTGTCCTTATCGGGAAAAATCAGGAGACTACACAGTTATTCTAAGCGCAGGGTCTAGGCAACTTCTTCGCATGAACAGATCAAGACAAACACAGCAGAGAGTGTATGGATAGATCTGTCCACCCAAATGAGTTACATGTTCCCTGTTTCCACAGAAGGATAAGCCCTTAATGTCCCATTGTTTTGTGAAATCATTTAAATAATTTATGCCAAAAAAAATACCGTAGTTGTAGTCAGGCGTGATAAAAAAAATTAAAAACTTGTTGTCACTGACTTAAAAAAACTTATGTAAAAAGGACGTTTTCGGTCAAAATACTACTACTACTACTAATAATAATAATAATTTATTACTTATAGTGCGCCTGTTACATTGAGAGATGCTCACATTGTGCATTACAATATCCACATTATGCATTACAATATCCAAAGAAATATTACAATATCGAGAGAAACTTAATATACGTTAATTACAAGTTGTTATAATATATAGAGCTCATTAAACTTATTTACAAAACCTATTTACAAAGGATAATCTATATGTAATTAAGAATGAGTCGCATAGTTACTGTTTCTCGTAGCAGCTGAATGCATCAGCATAAAATGGCTTACGAATACAAATGAGTGCTTTAAAAGAGCCGTAGAAACGTCACTTGGGATTGCCAAGGGCCTTGTAAATGTCCAGAATGTAAACGTGTTCATAAATGGAATTAGGTTCGCGAATTGAGTGCCACACTTCTAGAAGCAGGAGACTACACAGTTATTCTAGAAGCAGGAGATTACACAGTTAATCTAAGCGCAGGGTCTAGGGTCAAGTGACGTTTCTACGGCTCTTTTAAAGCACTCATTTGTATTTGTAAGCCATTTTATGCTGAAGAAGGTCATAGTATTTTGACCGAAACGTCCTTTTTACATAAGTTTTTTAGGCAGTGACAACAAGTTTTTTAATTCTAATTTATGCCACTTGTGTCACCTCTAAATGTGACTCATTGCAACTTTATGTTGCTTATTCATCTGAAAATGACTCAGTCTGTGAAGATGACATCAGAGCATTGGGTGAAATTTATTTCACTAGTAATTTATAATAATAATTTTTATTTTTATGCTCACATGCTTAGATAAAATAACACAAAGAAAAACTCCACTTGAGACTAACATGTTGACAGAATGGAATTTGAAGATTGCCGTACCTTTCTTAATGATTTTGACGCTATTACATAGTGCTGAAATTCAACTGTTGAAAAGAAAAAACAAAGGTTTAATAACATGTACATCCAACAGGGCACCAACAATATTTAACTACCAAGTACACTAATAATTACGTGATAAAAGACAGAGTACATTTACATTGTATCTTTGGCAAAAGGTGAAAAGGTACTTAAATTAAGTACGAGAAGACGAGGAGAGTGTTAGTATCACAGGCCTTCCAAATAAAAGATCATTTGTAAGTGAGAGGTAACGAAAAAATTTCAAGAATCATACAACTGACAAAGAAATTGTGTGACCTGATAATCTCTTGCATTCTTTTACAACATCCACCTGTTACAATAAGAAAAAAAGAATGAAGTTATAATCAGCATACATCTGATTCCAGTTGGCTGTAAGCTGTGCTTCAAGGTCATACACAGACCGTATAGCAGCTGCCAGAGGCACCACAGTATGCTTTTGGTTTGACCTTGTTGAGGTGTGTCGTTGCTGTACTTTGCAACAACGACAACAACGACTAGCAAGACTTATTAAACAAGCAGAACTTAAGCTATGACACAGAAAAGGAAACTTTGGTTGGTGTTAATTACTAATATTAATTTTGTAAATTCTATTTTCTGCTTCAATATTCTAGAAAAAACCAAGTTCTCCTCTAAATGTCTGGTTGCCACCAATATTTGTATTGTGACTCCTGAGCAATGAGTAATTCTTCCCCAGGAAGGTTAAGTCTGGCTTTTCAGCTAGGAAGATCTTAATTAATTAATATAACGTACATGTACATTATCAGTTCTACGTTGTTCCTCTTTCAATATGAATAGCCCTTGATAAATTTTTGCCTTATTAAAGGACATTGTTCCAGGGGTCAAGGCAATAATTATTGTATCCCTTGTTGCCGTAAGTATGCACAGCTCAATAGGATGATAATAATTATTAACAAATTCTTGAATTTGTTGGTCCCATTCAACAACAATAAGACAATAAAAACGAATTGAAAGGCTGAACAAAAGCGACTTTAGGGTAGGATTGATTAAAGTCTAATATACATCCAGTTATGATTTTAATTCCAATCAAAGAAAGCTACATGTATACAGTCAAGTAAAACAAACAGAAAGAGATGTCCATACACACCTACAATGTAGTTAAATGTACAAAAAGTTAATTAAATCACTGACTCATAGGTATTGCAAATAGGTGTTGTGAACAATAATTATGATTGTTGCAACACCCATTTGCAGTCACTCTTACTAACAGGGACAAGAAGTGTTGCCATCCCTTACACAAATGTCACTATTATAAATGGCCAATTTCTTTGTCACCCTTAGTAGCCATACTTATGAGCTTACTTACAATAGTCACTTGAAAATTCCTCTACTACGATACTTCTTATGCCATGTACCTTTCTTATTACCAAACTGCAGCTGCACAATACCTTAATGTTGCGAGTCTTTGGCATTGTTGAAAACAACATAACCATAGATAATGCATCATCTAAGTCTCTAATGGCATCAATAAATGTGGGGTATCTAGAAAATACAAATTATTTCTGAAAACTGATTCAAAACTTTATATTTGCTATTGTGTGGTTCCAGAAAATATCCATACCCCCACCATGGAAGACTTTTTGATTTGCACCCCCCCCTCCCCCAGGATTCCCCTCAGGAATTTCCAGAATTTTTTTACTTATAAAAACGAAAGTGAATTAGTTACGTAATTGCCGTAGAATTTTATTACTGTCAACAGTGTAAACATTAAGGTTAACTTTTAGAAAAATATAACGCTTTGTTAAGCTCATTATCCAGCTAAACTTTCAGCTTGTGCACTATCAACTTTGCAAAGCTTTAACATTTGTGTTGCTCGTCGACTGTTTCACGTTTTTGTGCGAACTTCGATGAGAACATTTCACTCGCTTAAACAACTTCGCAAACCATAGTAAATAAAACAGAAACTTACAAGGTTCCTTTGTCTACACATTTTGTCAGTTTCTTCAGGTTGATTCTTTAACATTTAGGGACCACACATGTTGACGCGGTAGGTTTTGTGAACGTCGTCACAAAGGCGATTGTTTTACCAAGAATATTATTGACGCCAAAATAATCCATCATATTTGTAAACTTAGTGGCGATTTATGAGCAGTCTTCAAATTTACTGACTCTCCAGCAGTCCTTCTCACCGGTAAATGACACACAGCCTCACTGTTGCTTGCCCTTGAGCCACGGATGGAAGCGAAAGGGCGACTGTTATTGTTTTTGGCGCGATTTACTTCCTCCAATGAGTAGTCAAACTCCTGTTTTAGAATTTCCAGTTTGACATAACGAACTGAACCTCAACAATCGTTTCCCGAGGCCGCAATGCAATAAATATTGCGTTTACTTAAAGAAGAGAAAACTTGACTCCCGGTTCCTGTCCGTAGTCTAAATGCCACCCACAAAAAAGAAAATGTCGTTGCACACAAGCGTTGAGATGGTCGGAACTTGCGTCTTATCGCATTTTCAATGATTTACTACCCCCCAGTAAAACATAAATCCTATCAAAAATGTGTTTACTGCATGTGAAGGTAGCGAAAAGTGATACTCAAGTGAACGGAAGTGTTGGTTGGACGAAAAAGAGACAAACGTGGAAGTCTGGGAACGAGACTCCAGTTGAGACCGCCATTTTAAATGTTTTGAATCCGTCCCAAATGAAAGACACATTGTTCTTAGCTTCGGGAGATTGTAGCGCTAGTTAACTCAAAGAAAAACGGAAACGTTGAAGCTAATAGCATTAACTTTATCTCAAAACTGACTTTTGTTTCAAACATCGTTCGATAGTGTGTTTTGTGCTTCAGATCGGTTGTATGTTGCTTTCAATGTTTTGTATGTGGTTCGTGACCCTTTGGAAAAGTAGTTTCCCACGAAACCCCCCTACCCCTTGGAAATTATTGCCCTTTAACCCCCCCTCTCCCTCGGAATTTCCAATTGTCTTCCGTGGTGGGGGTATGGATATTTTCTGGAACCACACATTTCAAATGGCAATAAAGAGTTTCAGTTGGAAAGGATCTTTTTTCCAAAAGAATATGTGGACACTGAAAATCAACTTCAATCATAAGGAAGTCTTTGCTGATGTCATTATTTACCCTTCATCTTATTAACATACCAAAAATTTATTCGCTTTTCAAAAACTCATTAATAATACACAAACAAAACAGCCTATCACATCATCAATAAAAATATTAATGCCACATGCATGAGCTTTAAACCCGATAAAACATTCCTCATCAGACTTCTTTATAATTATAAAGAATAAAAATGAGGCTTGGCTTGTTTTTCTTATATGCTAATATTGTCCTCTCACAAATTTGAATCTTTGTTCAGAGTCCAGAAGGACACACTTTTTGTGGAATGTTTCTGAAGCTGTTCAAAAAACTTGCAGTGTATGTTTTATCGGGTCTAAAAACACTTGGCTTATAATGCCTCGTGCTGTTAAACACTTGGCTATGCCTCATGCTTTTAAACCCGCGAAAACACTGTCTACTGGTTCTTTTTTCAACATTACATCAAAGGATGTCACTTTTGCGCTGTAAAAAGAAAATCACATGAGGCTCAAAGAACTGTTAAGCATACAGCTGTACATGTAATTATTTATCTCCATAATTTTTAGCTTAAGTTTTGGTCTTTTGATTTCAATGGAGAGTGCTGTTCTTGGTTAACTGATTACAAAAAGAGACAAATAATAAATTAAGAAGGTAAATGTACTGTACCTTTCTTTCAGGATGTGATCAAGCTTATAAACAGGTTTGTTGTCCTCCAATCTCTGAGCAGTGTCTGGCTCTTCTTTAGCGATGGCTTTCTTCAGTTTTCTTAGAAAGACTTTAAACTCTCGAAACTTGTTCACAATCGGTTCATGGAGAAGGTACTGTATGTCCTTGGCATAGTAGAACGTCTTGAGGGTACTGCTTCCTTTATTGAGTTTTTTCTTGTTTTTGGGCTCAACTGGATACACACCCTTTAAAATGCACAGCCGTCTGAAAACATATTGGACAAAATTAATAGTAAATCACTTTCACTCCCAGAAAGTGACACTTATAGATTTTAATAATACCAGTAATAATAATAATAATAATAATAATAATAATAATGATAATAATAATAATAATGACTTTAATTTGGTGTTTCCACCTACAAAAGCTGGCTCTTCGCCCATATTGTTACAATTGAGCTAAAAAATAATATTACATTACAACCATCTGATAAATACAATGAAATTGATACGATCAATGCATATACATGAATATAAAAATAATAATCTATCAAAAATAACATAAGAAAAACTAATTATCCTGCAGCCTCGCTTTCGCCTGGTTCATTAAAATTTAATGTTTCTTCACCTGGCTTTGGAAATAGTCTAAATCTACAGAGTTCTTTATGTGTGATAGCAAAACATTAAAAACCTTGCATGCACCATCATCCCAAGTCCCTGACTCTAACGCGAGTTTTACATTATTTCAGCAGACAATCTTAGTGTCTGTCAAGGATTATGAATGTCTAATTTAAGATAGGACGGCCACTGTGTAAAATGTACCCTGTTTAATGCCAGAAAGGGTTAAGCATTAAACCATTCACCCCTAAGAGGGAGACTTAAAGATTTTACTCTGTCGAACGCCAGATGACTTTATTCCTCAAAGGGGGGCACGTCGCCGGACATTTGAGGTGTGATTGGGTCTTTGGTAAGTGGAGAAGAACTTTCCATACTAGCAGAGGTCAAATCCTTCGCATCATTTTCCTTGCACTATAAAAGACCTCTGCCAGCAGGGAGAGGGGGCTAAACCTCCTTTCAGCTGAAAAATGTTTATGCATGTAAAATTTCAATGAGATAAGGGCACATGCAGTCTCACTTCAAATTTGCATATTTCAGGCCAGGGTTTTCAAAAGTACTTTTGGTATAATTAAAAGGAAAATAAATTTGAACAAGGAAGAAGTTATAGGGCCCTCAATGTCCTCTCTTTTGTCAGCCAAACTGTAGCTGGGAAAATAAAAAGATACACGTAAGTGAAAGCAATCTGCAATCAGTCAGTCGCTGCGCCAACTCTTGGGTTGAGTCACTAACAAATCCTGCCTGAAACAGGCCCACAAGCACGATGAACCAAATGAGCTAACTCACTGTTGTACCCAATTCAAACCCTTTGTTCCAGGTATTTCCATATCATTTAAATTTGAATGCTACATTATAATGCGAATACAAATACACGAAGGATCTAAATCCCGAGGGATTTGAATAACATTGGGTACAACACGTTCGCCGATTTGGTCCATTGAAACCATGGCAACAACATGATAGACATCCCTTTACATTCCCTGGAAAAAATGTAAGTTTGTACCATCGCCACAATATTTCCCTAACCAGTACTGATCATGAATTAATTAGAAAAAACAAAAATATCAACTACTTGCACGTACATTTTTTCTTCATGAAGACTTGATCAATTTTCTTCTCGTACACGACAGAGAAATTTTACAATTAATTATCAGAAAAAAAAACGTCTTCCTTTTAGTTCACCTGAAATCTGCTAATCTCAGCTGAAGTTTTTTCAGAGCTCGAGATCTTGAAATATAATATGTTGCGGCTCCTCGTTCTCCCTGTACAGTAAACCAAAAAGAAGTTTAATTCATCGTAAACCAAGATATTTTGCAACTAAACGAGAAAGACCGATGATAACATACCTTTTTCTTTTCTTTCCCCATCGTGTTTCCTCTAAAAATCAAAATCACACTCCACGTGAATTGTTTTGTCGATATGCTATGTAAGATATCGTGAGATGTCCATCAGTTAAAAGGTATTCTGGGATTGCGCCTGGAACTTTTCTCCTTCCCGCAAAAAAAAAAATGGCGGGCATCAAAAAAACACGGGAAAAGTTTCTCTCTCCGTCATATTTTCAAATTTCTCCACCTTCGATTCCTCCCAAGAAAAAAGACTTCGCTTCTGTTAAGCTTCTACCTCCGGCTGAGTATAATCTGGTAAAAGGCAAGGAAGGATCGAGAGTGGAAACTGGACATGTAGCTGAAATAGACAAATTGTGTGATGAAAATAAACAGCTTAGAGAGCAAGTGAGGACCCTAGAAGAACAAGAACTACGACTTGAAACGGAATTGCGAAAAGAGAGACTTTTGGTACAGAAGGAGCGAGTTGATGATGCGCTAGATTTGAAACGGATGGCCGATCTTCAAGAAGAAAACTTAGCCTTGCAATCGGAAGTCAGAAAGTTGAGTAGTTTGACAGCTAAGCTCAGGACAGACAGCAAAGAGGTGAAATTAAACTTTGAAATGGATCTTAAAAGGGCTGAAGGAGAATTAGAGAAAGCAAATGCGTTGATAAAGGAGCTCAGGCTTGAACTTAGGCAAAAAGAGCAAATGTTTGCAACGGAAATGGAGAGTTTAGAGAAACGCTCCAAAAAGCAAGCGTCGGTTATCAAAAATTTAAAAATCGAGGTAAAAAATGCCGATGAGCAAGTGAAGATCGATAGGAAAGGATTTGAAGATGTTCTCAGTAAAAATGAGTTGGATAAGTATGAACAAGTAAGAGCTTTAGAGAAGAGATTGGGTCTTTGTGAAGCTCAATACTCGCGGGAATTACAAAATATGAGCAATGAAATCTCAAGAAGAGAACAGATTGAAGCAGAGATGGAAAAAGACCTGTCTGGTAAAGAGGACGATCTGAAAAGATTAGGGGAAGAATTGAAAACAAAAGAACAGGAGTTTTTAGGGCTATTAAATGAGCACCAGCAGAAAATTAAAAGCAATCAAGTGACGTTTGATAAAAACATAGAAGAACTTAAAAATGAACTCAAAAAAGAAATGCATTCTCATCAAAAAGATGTTGACAGTCTAACAGGTGAGTGCAAACAGTGTATTCTCTGCTAAGCTGTATGTAGAGGAGCTCTGGTATTATTATTATTAAAAGTACTAACAATGAAAGTGCAGTAATCTCCTTAGTTGCTTGGAGATGTATGCATTTCTGTGGGGAAAAACGCAAGATTTTGGATGTTTTGGTTGCATGAACAGTGGGGCAAGATAAAAAAGATGCCTCCCCCACATTTTTGTAACTTCCCATTTATCAAGCAGCCAAAACATTGAAAATGTGCAGAAATGTTTGCTACGCATGCGCAGGCTAGCTTGGAGATTGCATGGCAACTTAGCCACAGCAATATTCTTGGTCTCCAAGTGCTTGTCAATCCACTAAGCATACTGTAGCACTGAAATATCAGTGTTTAGGAGGGGAACATGTACTTCCATGTACCAGGGAAAAGAAGAGGAGAAATGAAACAACAGGCAAACCCCTAATCCATTACTATGGTAAGACTCTGTATTGTTGGCTTTGTTAAATCACACTTGGTTTGATTAAAAAGAAGTTAAGATTCTAGCAGATAAATAAACAAAGATTTAAGTTTATCCAAAAGAAGAAGAATAAAGGAAGAGTTTATCCTGGCCTTCCTCAAAATGTACAGTTTAACATATTGACTCTTGTCTAACACCAGATGATTTTATTCATCACCTTGGGGCATTCTGGGGGGCCTGAAGAGTGGATGGATATCACTCTATTGTTATGAAATATTCAGTTATTTCAGAGACTTCAGCTGTATGTGATGCAAATCTAGAAAAGTTCTTTCTTCAGTCTAGAGTAAAGAGTAGTAGAATCTTCTGCCGTGCGAAATATTTTCTTTTTTTTTCTTGTGTTGACTGCTTTGTGTGAGAACCATGTTACATTGGGGCTTTTTGGAGCATTCTAGTGTGTTGTACTACAGTGTAAGCAGTTTACTTAAATCAGAGACTAACTGGTCCTACCAGGAGTAGTGGAATTTTGTGCATTTAGTTGGCCGTTGACCCAGTAGAGTTCATTGGCGTGTTTGTAAGTAAAGAATCCGAATTATCTGCAACATCTGTCAAACACAAGACGTTTTTACTTGTCAATTGGGTTGGGGGAGAGGGGAGGGGGGGGGGGGGGGGGTCGTGGTCCCAGGAAAAGGATGTAAATACATCTTATTGAATGATTAAACATAATAATTATTATAATACATATAAGAGGAAAACAACACAGATAAATAAAGTGATGAGTGACAAGGATGACAGGCTCATTCTTGGGTTTTGCATCATGTTGAAAACGAAATCTCTTTTATTGAAAAACGATATCATGTCCTTATTGGTGCTCTGTTCTAAACCTGCCAAACTGGAACACTACAGTCTATTACCATCTCATATTTTGCGTGTCCTCTTGACCAAATGTAATAAAAGTGGAATAATAAAATTATTTATGATGACCTTTAACTTTACCGTATTCAGAAAAACTTCAAAAGAAAGATGAAGAACTAAAGACACAGACCTCATTGGTTGACCAGCTTAGAGCTTATATTGGAGAGAATCTTCCAAATACACAAATTGAGAAACTCCAGCGAGAAACTGACGAAGCAAGACAAATCATGACAAGCTTACTGCAGGAAAATGAAAGCTTAAGATCCACAGTCGAACTTCTTAATATCAGACTGTCGTCACTTAATGAAATCATCTCCATCCAAGAAACAGAACTATTGAAGTTTCAAACCAAATTTAGCAAGGGTGTCAGTGATCATGATAATGACGTGCTAACAAAATGGAGAGAGAAATTGTTTGCATTATTGGTCCAGTTAAAATCTCAGGAAATTGTCCACGAAAAGGAAAATAGAAATGGCAGGGCACAGGTACGTGATTATTATATTAATTTATTAGCATACACTGTAATGGGAATGGATGTTGGGAGTGGTTTAGTTATGTTTTTAGGACCAGTTCTGTTGAAGGAGAAATGTTTTATTCAACTTGAAGGTAGTTCCAACTATCTATCAGTAAGTACTTACATTCTTCCCGTTCTTAGCTTTTAGTTCTCGGTGTGCAACCTTGCTTTTAATATATTTTTAGATTTAAATTTTAGATTTAAATTTTAGATTTAAATTCTAGATTTAAATTTTAAATAATTTTAGAATCTTTGTTCGATTGTAAATAGCCGTAATTCAGCCCTTGGCTGCAATGGTTTTATTTAAGAAAGCTATCTATCTATCTACTTTTGATCGACTTTGATTGAAGTGCAAGTTGTAAAAGCTGAAAATACAATGATTTACAAGAAGGCTAAATTACTTTAAAATTAATCTGAAACTTTATTAAAATGAATAATCAACCCTTTTCTTTAAAGCACATGCACTATGCCACATGTCAATGAATCTCATCTGACAACATGTACAAATTAATTTCCTTAATACTAGGTTGTATTAGCTTATGATTTGTAATGTAAACAGTAACTAGTATCAGCATGCGACATGGGGTTCGATAATATTATTTAATAGATCATAATTATTATACATGTAATATTATAATTATTAAAATATAATAACTTGCATCAAAATCATATATTATGATAATTATTACAATAATTATTTTAATTTTGAAAGTTGCTGCATGAAATAATTTGTAGGTGAAGCATTTGATGATGGAACTTGAAGAATCTCAAAAGGATGTATCGATGCTCACACACGCATTGGCTGACAAGAAAGCCGAACACCAAATCGAAGTTAACCAAAATCTTGCATTAGAAAGGCAGCTGGAAAACAGTCTGAAAAATGAGATGAGGCTGAAAAATGTTGTGGCTGATTTTCAAACATCAACTTGTAAGCTGCAAGAAGCTGCTGAAGGAACTGAACATTTTATGCAGCATGCTGTCTCACAAATGGATGAAGCCTTCAGGAAGCTTGCTGTGTTTACGCAGCGAATCAGTTTTGCATCTGGTCGAATTAAATTCCTCGAAGGTCAGTGTGTGGGTGGTAGTCAGGTCACCATTAATTTTACAGTCTGGACTACATGAGTGTTATATTCTACAGTATTAAACCAGTAGAGGGGTCTGGAAAAACTTTGTATGTGTAAAGTTTTTAATTTAAAGAAAAACAAGACACTCCTGAGTTTTACAGACATATTTCGGCAGTTGCCTCTGCCATCTTCAGTGTGAAATGAACAGTAAATTCCAGTGAAATATAAATACTAGAGAAATTACAATAAGAAAAGCAAAAGTTTTTGCTTTTCATCTATTTCAAATTCACTACTCAGTCTGGATCAGCTAAGGAAAGCTCCATTCCTGAGGCACATGTATTAGAACCTGACTTTTTGTGGCAGATGAAACCACAATAAAGGAGAATAAGTAGGTCAGTGGAGAAAGTTACCAGTATAAGAACATTTTCGTTTTATTTTTTTAGGTTTAATAACACATCGTGAAGCACAGCTTAGAAATCAACTTTCCATGGCAGCAGCCAGTGAAGTTGCTGATAATCTGCAGCCAATGACTGACAGTAAGGTTTCTTTGATAATTTATTGTCAAAACTATGTACAATTTCATTAAAGAGTAGCACTGTATGAAGTAAGGTTAGTATTGAGGTACTGTACATGTACAAGTAGACTCATGACAAGTATTATATTTTCCATTGATAAAATTGCATGTAATCTTAAAAGTTTCTCCAAAATGCAAGTTACAATATAATTATATATATAATTATTTTTTTGTTTTTACAATTTTCAGGTCAAATTAAATTTTGCTTTTTATGTCCCATATGTTTCCTAAAGACATAAAAGTAAGCAAACTTACTGTACACGTAGCTAAAATTTCTCTTAATCTAAGTTGTCACTTAATTTGTTAAAGTTGGGAAAACAGTGTGGTCATTATTTTGGACAGATGGCATGGGTCTGTATTCTTAATCCATTACTTTGGCAGTCAACAACTCCTACAGATGCAAGGCGGAAGTTCTCTGATGACAAAAAACAGTTTGTGGTACCATGCCGTAACTGTGGCTCAGTGCTAGGGCAAATTTAATGACTGGTAGTTTTGGCGGTAATTTAATTGCTTATAAAACACATGAACAGCTATTAACTTTAACTAAAGCTTTTTTTGGTCTTTCCACTGCTGAGGTTGGCACTACTCATTCACCTGTGAAAATGGACCTGTGTTTTCGTAATAAATATTTATTGATTCAGAATGACAAATGTTTTTATTACTTCTCAGAGAGTGATGCCGTCGAAGCTGAGCCAGGTTTTTCAAATAAGCAACTAGCTTTGGAAGTCAAACAATTAACAAAAGAAAGAGATCATCTCTTAGCACAGTCTAGGAAGGATTCTGAGACATTGGAAAGAAAGGAGATGGAACTCAGGGCTCACTTTGAAGAAAAACTGCAAGAATACACCAACAAAATATCACAGGTTAATACACCATACATGTATGTGTGCTGTTTACCTTCCATTAGCGTTGTTTTTCTTCTCAACACAGAGAAAGCTGACTGGTCCCAGCTTAACCCATTGACTCCTGGGAGTGAGGCTTAACAGGCGGCAGGTGCAAAACATAGGTCACAGGTCATTGTTTTACCAATACAGAAAGTATCCTAGACATTCATAAAAGCTAACCTTAGGCCTAATTAGGCCTAAACTAAAGTTTTTAGGCCTAAGGTTAGCTTTTTTGAATGTTTAGGATACTGTCTCAGTCTGTATTGGTAAAACAACAACCTGTGGCCTGTGACCTGTGTTTGGTACACGTACCTGCTGCTTAACAGGTTTCCCTTTGTCTAACATCAGACAGTTAATTTTTACTTGTTAACTGAGGGCCTGAGAAGTGATTGGGATAACCAGTAAAAAACTATGTCCCCTCCATTAATGCTTTCTCTCTTATAATTTACCACTGTAACCTTTTATGTAGGTGTTTCGTTCATGACAGGGGAAGATCTATGGATTCAGATTTGGTCAACCCACACAACACATTAAACACGCCATGATTTACCTCGTGGAAGAACAACATAATTTCAGGAACTTTTATTGCATCATAAATTGCACAGGCATCCCACTAGATGTAATGAGGTCATCCTAACAGTAGGATCATTAGTTTTGTCAAGTTTGTCAGGTTGCATTCTGTCTGCTATTTCCTCTAAAATGTCAGAGACCAGCTTAAGTTGGCTTCTTGTAAATACTGCACTGCACATGCAGTATGACTGCACAGCATAGCCAGAAAATCCACTTAGACGTCACGTGCCCAAAGAAATTTCCGTTAGGGCCCTGTACCGCCTCTCCCCCAACCGTAACCTCAACTTTTGTACATGTAACCAAAAGGTGAAACCTCTGGAAGGCACACTTTTTAGAAGAGGTAAACTCAAATCCTTGAAGCTAAGATGAAATAAAATAGAAAACCCTCATGCACAATACTGCTTAAAAGAAAGTTGGTTTTAATGAAATGTTAACAAAACAAACATGGAAAAATTTGGGGGGCCAGTGAAAGTCAAAGAACTCCCCCATGTCTTGCCTCTTTTCACAAGCTCAGCCTGTAAAAAATATATACCAGTAATACAATATCATTAATTTTAATCCTTTGACGTCCAAACCGGCCTA
The DNA here is from genome assembly GCF_036669925.1 of Montipora capricornis. Lineage (NCBI taxonomy): Eukaryota > Metazoa > Cnidaria > Anthozoa > Scleractinia > Acroporidae > Montipora > Montipora capricornis. The sequence continues at coordinate 5,885,995 of NC_090886.1, read as the reverse complement.
AACTGGCCAGACTTAGTATTTTACTCTGTGAAACACCAGACAATTGTACTCGTCAATGGGGAACCCCTGAGAGTCAATGGGTTAATCAAGAGAAAATGAGAGGACAGAGAGGGAGGCTCAAGGCGTTGGCCGGGTGTCCACGAAAGTTATTTTTAGACGAGCGAAAGTCTGTCTTCCGAGACGTCCGCATGCAGTCTTGCCTCGCCCTAAGGTTCTTAGTGAAAAGAGAAAATGGCGGCACACGTTGGAAGGCTGATGAATATTTATTTTCTTTCAAACATCAGACCGAGGTTGGCCTGCATGCGGACGTCTAGGAAGACAGACTTCCGCTAGAACAAAGACTTCCGCTCGTCTAAAAATAACTTTCGTGGACATGACATATCCCAAGGGCTGGACCGGGAGCCTCCCTCTCTGTCCCCTCATTTTCTCTTGGTTAATCACTCACTTTAAAGCAAAAAAGTTGGAGGTAAGCTTAGTCCAGTTGAATGTCATACTACTACAGTAGTATATTAACTGGTATTATTTTGCTTGCCATTCATTTCAAAAAAATTAAAATGTCCTGAATTTTATTAGCCACTGACATGAGACAACATATAACCCCCAGAGGGGGGGGGGGGGGTACTTTAGGAATTTCTGGGTGGGGATGTGCTGCTGGGACCCTGGAACCCTTACCCTATACCAGAGCTAGTTTCAGCTAGATTTTGCTACCCTATACTAGTAAGAGTAAACTCCCCAAATTACTCCTATCCTAGAGTAGCTGTTTTCCAGAAACTGAGGTCACTAGCACAGTCTAAAGCAAAGCCAAAACAAAACCTTATACCACAATCACTTCTTTCTTAAAAAAGGATTTATCTATACTTGTCCAGTCATGCCAAGCACGTACGTACGCATTATCAAGACAATAAATTGTTTAATTTTAACCAGTATTAATACCACCGATTTCCGTCTGAATCCCGATTTTTGACAGTTAATAATATCCAGTAGCGTCTTATGATAGTCATCTATCAACGCTGTTGAGGCTGAGTCTTGTTATATTTTTGAGTAGCAATTCCTGGTTTCCTTAGTCTAGATAAAATCTTCAACCAACTGGTCAGTTTAGTGAAAAATGATACCCTATTCTAGACCTCTGATTTATGCTCTGATTTATATACCTGATTTATATACCCTATGCTAGAGTAAACTGCTTGAAAACCATACCCTTCACAGCGGCACATACCTATATAGCCCATATATGGCAGTACCCCCCCCCCCCCCTTCCATCCCGGGATATAACCTTAATATGTGATAAACTGTAAACCATTGATCTTTTGACAGTTGGAATCGCTTCTGAAAGATGAGCGGGAAAGAGGTGCTGTTGTGATTGAGAAGTTACAGATGGCACAAGCTGAATTGTCTGAGAGATTAGAGACAGTAGAAGCACTGAAATCAGAAATTGCAAAACACAAGGATGAAGCGGAGAAACGTAAGTAAATGGATGGCCCACTGTATGAATCCATTGTATGGGGAACGAGTCGGGAATCAAAGTAAGCATTGGAAGACAAATTGCCTAGAAATCGCACTGAACTTTAAAATAATACAGAAAAGAGCCATTAATGTAGGAGACTATTACAAGTTTCATTTTATCTTTTCGATTCAATTATCAGGGGTTGCAAATCAAAAATTTTCAAGGCAATATTAAATCGCCCTGAAGTTACCGACAGTAAACGAACATACCTTACCAACAATCAGCCAACTGTCGGCCAACAGAAGGTCTACCTACAGGCAGATATCTTTTCTGCAAAACAAAAATAAAGCTGTCGACCAACAGTTGGCTGACTGTTGGCGAACTGTCGGTGGAGGGGTTCTGTTCTTCACAATTACCATTTGACAGGACCATGAAAAAGTCGACTCTTGACCAGGTAATGCAAAGAATATTTTTTTTCAAGGCATGAATAGTAAATTATGCTGGAACATTAATGTTTAAGCACCAAAACAAATTCTACGATCCTTGGGAAGCAGAAGCATGGAAATGAACCTTTGCCTTCTTGGCATTCACAAGTAGAGGTGTAAATTTATGTTGGTTGTGTCCATTCAGAAAATTTTGACTGTACGACAGGTGTACATGTACCTTCAAAAGACTGGACAGAATTTTGTCAAAACAAAAAGACATGAAATTTACCTACCGGTCGGTATGTATTAATTTTTATTATTGCACATAGAACTAGATAAAGTCATGCATGCTGAACAAGCAAGATTCACTGAGGAGTTTGCTAAGGTGGAGAGGCAATTGAACGATGTTCGCCGTGAACACACGAAAAAAAGCAGTTGTTGCTCAGAGACAAGCAGAGGAGAGGATTGAAGAGGATTGAATTTGGGTAAATTTGAAAAACGTCAGCCCACCTTTTTTCAAATTTATATCAATCTATATCAAAATGTCATTAACAAAGCTGGAAAATCATTCTCAGTTGTTATGGGGCCGTGATTTTGCAAATGAAAGACTCTTGCTCTGCCAATTTGACGTTTAGAGCTCATAATTAACAAAATGAAACAAAATTACCTAAAATAGCGTGACCTAGCCCCTTTAACTATACCTTTTGATGAGTCTTGGCCTTTGATACTCTTTGTTTTTTGTTAAGCTCAGATGTGAACAAAGCATGCTGGAGTTCTTCTATGAAATTAATCATCACATTCTAGAGAGATTCTGGCACTCTTAAGGGGAAAAAGAAACAAATCACCCTTTCCTTTTTTTTCCTCGTAATGTTATTCCTCTCACTTTTATTGCCATAATTTTGTTTGACATTTTCTTGCCATCCTCCCAAAAAAGACAGTAGAATATCCTAAACTTTTACTTATTTGTCCACATTAATGAGCCTGTTAAACATACACTCCACCCAACCCTAGTTAACAGGTAAACAAAGAATACAAGTCATGCCTTTTAAAGAGTTCTCATATTGTGACAAAGAAGCAATCTCTGTCAATGTCAAAAATCCAGTATACATCAGAGATAGCTTACAAGTTCATGACAAAAAGGTCTTTAAGGATGGTGCAGTATAATCTTTGCTCACAGTTTCACAGTTCACTCTTTCTCCAGCCCAAATGCATTGTTGCATGGTAATTTTTTTAAATTATTTTTTTTCTGTTACACAAGTACAGTGCAACTTTTTGGCACCATTTATCTCGGACTTAATCTTTTTTTCTAAAAAGTGGTTCTTGCTGCATTCTCGATAATACTCACTTATTTTTTAGTCGGTGACAAGGATGAAGAAAAAGAAAACTTAGACCAAACTCAACCTCTTGAGAAAAAAGCATCAAAAACAAGCAGAAACCAAGGTAAATACCACGACATGGAAAAATCATCACCCAGATCCAAGTCTGAAATCAGCTCTTCATTTCAGCAAAAGCCACCAAATCAATCATTGCAAAGAGCTCAGGAAGAACGTGGACAAGAAATGAACTTGAGGGAGATGACTTCTGTGCTAAAGGATTTACAGTCTCTTTCTACTGCTCTATTGACAATGGACAAAGAGGCCAGTGAAGACTCTCAGTTGTCATTATAACCAGTTAGCATGCTGTTAAAGATTGATGAAGTTAGCACATGCAGATACATGTAGAGTAGTACAAGATACTACAGAACAAAATCTTTCATATACATTTGTATAGTACATGCAGAATGTTGTGCAAAAAACAGTTTATTTGCTGATTTCTAACATTAATTCACATACTACTACAAAAAATAGGCACTGTCTAAGACAACGACATTAAGAAGAGAGGATGATACTAAGGCTTGGAACACAAAGGTTCACTTTTCCTTTAACAGTTTCACAATTGCTTCAGCGAGTGGAGTGGCAGAGTTTGGATTTTGGCCAGTGGCAACTTGCCCAGTGCAACCTTCCTTCTTTGACACACAGACATTAGCCTGCCATGGTTCCTTTGCCTTTTTAAACACTGCTCCATGTTCCACCAGCTTGGTTTCCAAGAGGAAGGGCATTGCATCAACCAACTTTATGATCTCCTCTTCTTTATTTGTAAAGCATGTCACTTCATGACCTTTCACTAAATATTCACCACTTGACAGCTTGGTGTTTACAATCCCTGTACAGCAAAATAAAATGGGTGAAATTTGTAATAAATGGTTTGAACGGTCCAGGAATCATATTCAAAACCCAATGAACTAAGATTATGCAGATGAGAGTAATTTCCAGAGAAGGACTGTTGTTGGTGATATTGACTGTAGAAGCAATTCACTACTTGCACAATCCCATAATACACCTCTATTACCCCCCAAAGACCTTTGCATAACCATTGTTTGCAATTTCTCCTGGGACATGAAAATGTCCCAAGAGAAGTCAAAAACAATGCCTATGCAGATTTTTTTTTTTTTTTTTTTTTGGGGGGGGGGGGGGGAGGTAAAAGAGGTGTATTCAAGGATTTGTGCAAGTAGTGAATGGTAGTGAGTTATCAATGTGTTGAAAGCTGAAATGAGAGAATTTGGCATTAGAAACAAAAATTTGAACAGTCATGTGAACAGCTCATCAGACTTAAAGAAAACAACAGTTACTGTTTTCACAAGATTTGTTGATTCCCTTTCACCTTTATATTTAAACCCATTGACGAGTCAGTGGGCTTAAAAGCAACCACACAGCTGTTAGTATTATCTATAGGTAATCGCATGATTTCGAGTGCAATAACAATTTGGAATAAATAAGCATGAGTCAACTTTTTCAAAGATGCACAAAATTGCACAATTTTAGAGAGAAAAGTAGCAGACTTCTCCGAGTGAAGTAGCGAATGCTTTTTGTCAGCTGTTGCACAGGTTCTTGTTGAAGCCACTAACAAGGTACCGGTAATACTTTTCATGGGTTGCAATGAATGAGACAGTCCATTTTTTTAGTACCCAATCCCCCTTCCACCCTTTCCTTATATGGAAACACCACTCCTACAAAAAGATAGTCCTTTGAACTGAAGGAAGTAATGTTACCAATCAATTTTTTTTCGTAATTTTTCAAAAAAGTGCTTGTATCTGATTAGAAAAAAAATCACTTTAATTTAAAATTGCTTACAGTACATGTATTTTCACATTAAAATTTCCAGATACCATCATTTTGACATGTCATAGTTGCCCTTTTGCAAGCCCTCGAGTCTACAAATTAAAGCTCTTCATATTCGAACAATATTAACCCTTTGACATCGAAAACGGCCGAAACCGGCCTGGGAGTCAATGGGTTCATTAAGTGGAACCATAACAGGTTCAAGATGGAAGTGTCTTAGAAATTTTTGCTGGATTTAAGTTCCTTCTTTAAGAAATAGTCACCATTATTCCCTACGCTTTTCCAGTAAGTTATCTTTTTTTTTTTGTAGGAGTGGGATTTCCTTAATTAAATCTTGTCACCTACCAGCTGGTCCATGGCAAACTGCCGCAGCAATCCCTCCTTTTTCATATATGGCTGCAACAGCCTCATTCACTTTATCGTTGTCAGGTAGATCGAACATTGGCCCATGTCCTCCAACAACAAAGACGGCATCAAACTTAGCAGGGTCAACGGAATTGATATCAATGGTATTCTCAACACCTTCCATTGCATCTTTGTTTTCAAGAAATTCCTTACACACAGGGTCATTTTTGAAAGCTTCAAGGCTGCTTGGATCCTAAAATTTAAGTTAAACAACAAGGACAGACAGTCACTAAAAGGTTTTGATACCTCTTAATTAAACCAACAGTTAGAGCTAACCAGGCTTCAAGCAACTGGCCCCAGTTTGACAATCAGACAAATTTTGATGGTACTCTGGGTTTGAAGAAATTTGTATATACATGTAGCTTGGAACAGTCCTTGAAATCGTAACTTTCTTAGCTACTTTCAAATTTCATCAAACTTTGTCAGGCATCATTCACGTTTGCATTTGGGTCTCTCTGCATCAATACCTTTGCCTACCAGCAGTAACAAATAATAATTGAAACAGTCTAGACTTGTTGACTTACCAATGGAGCTTTTCCTCCCTTGGGACTGACTAACGTCAAGTCAAATCCTGCCTTTTTAAACTCATGGTATGGATGTGCCATTTCTGGCAAGTACCATCCAGTCTTTTTACCAGTATTTCCCATGTCTTCATGATTAGTTAGGACCATCAGAATAGCAACCATTTTGAGTTAATATCTCTTGGAAAACTTTCAGAGCTGGAAGAGTCAGTGCACAAGAAGTCCTGGGTTAGACTAGACAAAATTACTATAGGATATAGTATTTTGGGGTTAAAATTGGTTTAACTGTTCAGTTAATTCTGCAACACACATGAATGACATCTCTGACAACTCAACAAACTTGAAAAACTTGGCCAACTTAGATTGAAATCCTCTTCTATCTTCAGCAGTAAGCAATATGTCACAGAATAGCTTTACTGATTCTTTCTAATAACACTAGGAATTGTTTTGTTCTGCATTAACACAGAGACTTTTTGGTCTTGCAAGTAAAACATGTAATCATGATCTTAAGCTAGACAAGATGGCTGTATAATTAAAAGAAATCCCAAACCTGTTGCAAATTTGAGCTAAAATGCCTTTCATCACAAAGTTTTAGTACCTTTGGAGCTAATTGTGGAAATCGCCTTTACTATTTTCATCGTGCAAATAAACACCCCAGTAAGAATGCATTTTTGCAGATCACAAAATTTTACACCATAAATCATTCCTAATTAACTATTGAAACACTGACGTGATGTTATACAAAAAATAATGGTGTACACAGAAGAGCATTATCGACTGAGGGGGAAAATAAAACTCCTACGTTTCTTTTGCACTAATGGGTAAAATTAGTCCCACCTTTCAACCTTGTACTTGTCTTTTCACAAACAACGCTGGATCAGTTAATCAAGTGTTACATTTTTACAACATAATATTAAAAAGAATTAGCCAGTATAAAGCTCTCAAGAAAAGTTGCATGAAAACCATTAGAGCAGATTTATGATTCATTTGCGTGTTTTTAACTCCTTTGACATTTGAGGGAAACATTATGCCGGATTTTTATCTTACATTGATTGCAATTCTCTTAAAAAGTAATTAAGAGCCTCTTATTATTATAGGTGTTAAATATGCTGAACACTGACACTGTTAACAATTTAAGCATTCGTATGGTGACAATATATGCACAATTTTCGTTATTTTTGTAAATGCTGGCATCCACAATATTAATTTTGTAAGCTTCCTTCAGGTCAAAACGAGTTTTTTTTAATAGCTGCAAGTTCAACGATGTTACAATGACACATTTTGACAAGTGAATTAAGTTGCTTTGAGGAAATCGTACCGCTTTTTAAAGCGGTACGAATTGCACCATTTAAAAATGGTGCAATTACAGTCTTTTTTACCCTAGCTAGGTCGTTGAGCGGTCTTTTCAAACTTAATTTGTCACTTTTACAGTCTTGAAATGCTTTACACTCGGTTAAAAGTAGCATTTGCCTTTGTTCGATCGTTCCAACAAACTCATTGGGGACAAAAGTCAAACTTTGTTGCAGCAACGTCCTTGTTTATATATATATGACATGTGCCCTTAAATTGAGTGTCGTAAAGAAATCGATACTAGCTCAAATCTCCACGAAAGTGGAGGTTGAGTTTTGGGTTATGGATGACGATAGAATTGCCAAATTTTAGGCACCGAGCACACAGACCCGTCCTAGTAAAGGCAATCACATTTCATTTATCGTTGTCCGGTATAATTTTAACATCTTTGCCAACAGTCCGTCATGACAAAGTTACGCGAGTTATTTTTATGAGAGAGTTTTAGGGACAGGTACAGCCGCTAGCCATGGGGTTTGCTCATTCTTCCTCATTGGCTCTCAGTTAACGAGCTACATATATGTGTTCCACGTTGTGCTGATTCGAACATTGGCGTTACGTGTAGTAATTCCAGTTCACGAATAATTTCTCTGCAACATCGTTGAATCATTTGATTCTTAATTAATAATTGGGTAGAATTCCCGCATTTGTACTCTACCTTGCATAAAAGCATGAAAAAAGCTTTTTTCTAGACTAACCTCTTTACCTTGTGGTTTTGCTGTGTCACTGTACCTCGTCTCCTCAGTTTCAAAGCAGGTCGTGGCAAAGTCACGCAACGCCATACTGCCTGGTGCACACATTCCTTTAGTTTTTCGTCTCCCGGGAAAACCCTGGACCGAACAAAAATCACGCAAGTATCTTTGCTATGTCATCCGCTCCAAAAAAATAAATTACTTATGTTTGGAAAAACGTTTGCTCATTTAGCAGGGATTATGCAATTTTTGCTGGAACTTTACTATATTTGGTACGGTTCCGT
>NC_090886.1:5862719-5872719 GCF_036669925.1 Montipora capricornis | reverse complement strand
CTGGAAAAGGAGGATTAAGTCTTCAGCTGGGGACATGCGCATTAGGTTGAGAGATCAAGTTTTTTCAAGTGAGCGTGCACACAACAAAAAACTCGAACTCCACTCTAAAAGTCTCGAAGATCGCTGTGTTGAGCAAGATTGTCTGACGGTCAGCTAAAACCACTGGTACAACAAAAATTGTTGTTTCTAAAGAAACTGTAGTGCTGCGTCGGTGGGAGATTGAAACAGAAATTTATTTTATCAAACGAGCGTTAGCCCTTCGTCGGAGCGACGAAGGGCTAACGCTCGAAACGTCAGGTTTTCAAATCTTTCACGGTGGCTATTTGACCTTTATCAACTCGTTTGATAAAATAAATTTCTGTTCTAAAACCACTGGTAGTCTAGTGAGGTTAAGTTGACAGAGTTCCCCGGTAGGCTCAGTTGGTGGAGCATCGGGTTGCCATGTGGGACGTCGTCAGTTCGACTTCGGCCGGACCAACACTCAGAGTCTTAAATAACTGAGGAGGAAGTCCTGACTTTGGAATTACATCCGCAAATGGTTAGACTTTCAGGTCTTCTCGGATGAGGACTATAAACCGAAGGCCTCGCCTAAAATCTCTTCAATGTTCATAAAATCTGTGGGACATTAAAGATCCCACACACTATTCGAAAAGAGTAGGGCATGTAGTTCCCGGTGTTGTGCTCTGGTCTGGTCCGATTGAGGACCACAAGTTCATTAGCCTTCGGCTATTATGAGGTACCCTCACAAAATATAGACTGTAAACGCTCCACTCAATTCTGACGGTAAACATCCACACCTAACTGCAAATAATAGCTACCCATCCTAAAAAAATAATGCTTGAACCACATTCACACTAATAAGTTTTAAAAGTTCGCCGTTTTCATTTCGGCGAAACCGAAACAAAATACTTTTTTGTCCACACAGCGTTTTCGTATCATTACCTACTATCCGTACTAAAACACTCAAAAAGGACAAAACTGATCGTAAAATTCTCCAACGCTTTTTATATATATCATCGTTTTTAAAAGTCTCTGTTTTCACCTATCCACGCTTAAATGTTTTTCACAACATGACGTCTCCGTTTTCGCATGTTCACACTAAAAGTAGAGCGATTTTAAAAGAACGCGTTTTCAAAATCCTTTGTATTCAGGCGTTTGATTCTGCAAGAGTAAAAAAGAGTAAACGTCTTTAAGACAACGCTTTACTGTGCTTGGCACTCAAGCTTTTAATTTTTTAACTTGGCGCATACGTGTTTCATAAGAAACACCTGCAAACACTCGCACGGTCACTCGAGACCTGTTTGAAGACCAAGCGTTTGTTTAAACTAATTGTTCCGACTAGTGTGAACGCGACGGTTTAAGACACTAAGGTATATTTCGTGACTTACCGTCGCTTTGGATTTCAACCGTAGAGGGGCGCGTTAAAGTCAGCTTATCATAGATTAATTTTACAACGACACCTTTGTCCACACCATCCAATGACTGTTAAGAGATCAAAAAAGAGTTTTTTGGTTAAAAAATATTTCACTAACTCGATCACACGCCATGTTTTTCACAGAAACAAAAGTACTATTTACAACCGAATAAAATTCAATTCCGTAGGAATAGGTTGGGGAAACCAGTCTTAGCCTCAGTGACGTCATGCGTTACACTTCACAGAGAAAAATTGCTGCAACCTCGTTCCCAGGGTCGTCTCTCCTCCTCTTCCGAGAAAGTACCCTGGTTGTGACTGGTCACTTGCCTAGGAGAACAAATGAAGTGCGCGCGGAGGGTGGGTCCTCGACTTAATTTTGTCCATAGTATTCAGGTTTATCTAGGGGAGGGCGAAACAGATCGTAAGTAATTAGCGAATTGCTTTGGTTTTTCATTACTTCACTCAATGATTGGTTTAAAGTTCTCGCACAACTTTTTCGACAAATCAGAAGTGAAACCAAAACCAATCGTGGCTCGCGCGTGCACATTTTCCCGCGCTTTGTGTCCGCTACGTGTAAATATTTCGAGTTTTGATTGGTTTACCGGATTAGCTCCGTACTTTTTGATTGGCCAAAGTAATTAATTTGGTTTTGGTTTTACGACACTCGATTGAAACTCGCTCTATGTAAGGACAAATGTAGAGTCACTCCTTCCAACAGGATACGGAAGATAATAGCCATTTCCGAGTTCATGTCTTCCTCCTCTTCAAAGCGAGTCTAAGTGCGAAGTTTTTCTTATGAAAATTAGTTTCCATTCATATGTAAAGTAGAACTAATTAACATCACAAAAACTTCGCACTTAGACTCGCTTTGAAGAGGAGGCAGACGTGAACTCGGAAATGGGCTATTACTTTGTTTGAGATTAATTGAAATTCTCACGCCACGCGATGTTTAATTTCCATTCTCTGCTGAGCTCAGGAGATGAGTCCAGTGGAGATAAAAATAACTATCATGCACCTCCATTTATTTTCTAGAATCTACAAATTCTCGAAGACACGTGACCAGCTGCAACCAGGGTACTCTCTCGAGGGAGGAAGAGAGAGAACCCTGGGAACGAGGTTGAATTTGATGACGTCATTAATTTTTGCTTGTAGGGGCCGAGGCAGGCCGAGGCATCATATTAAATCCGTTGTAGACAAAGTTGCTTCAAAAGTTGAAAGAACTTGATTATATGTAAAATTTTGAAAGCAACTGTCCTTCAAGATCATCTGATACTGTAAGGCAGTATGAAAGAAATCATTTTAATTTAATAGTATTGCACATACTTGCTAAATTGCGACGAGTAACGGTTCTAGAAAAACACCACAGCGAAGCCACGACACATCACAATTAATCAAGATGGCTGTGCCCGGGAAATGCAAAGTCGCTTTAATATTGAGATTCTTTACTTTGTTTATTTAGAGGTGTTTATTGTAAAGTTGCTTTCTATAAGTATTGCCGGGAGGGGGGGGGGGGGGGGTGTTGTGTAAATAAGAGATTTTTGTTGAAGATTCTGTTACAAACAACCGTCAAACAACATGTTACCTTTGTTTTAAACTGAACATAATCATGAGCAGGACTGCAGGATATTTCATCTTCCAATTTTTCTTTGTATTGCTCTTGGCAAAGCTGAACCTACAGGCACAATTGACAATATGATCTTACTGGAGCCGCTACGCCACTTAGTCCAATCTCAACCCCCTTCTGGTTGGTTTTCGTGAAGAGCAATGAAAAGCTTCCCTGTTTGGTGCATTCATGTTGACACGAGGAGTGAGCAGGCGCCGTAAGGTTCAAGCCAAAGAAACCCTACGGCGTATGTTCTCCTACATTTCCCAGACCCTCGGGTCATGCGCAGACATAAGATCCGAGGCTTTGGTGACGAGAATGTTTTTAGTCGTCTTGTCTTCTACTCATGCGCAGACTTTCTTTTTATCACTTATAAAAGAAAGTAAAGAAACCGAAGTATAGAGTATTTTCTTTTAAAATCGGACATGCTTATGCTTGCATGCGCATGCATTTTTAATGAACAGGATAATGGATCAAATATCTCGAGTATTTTCACATGATATGCATTGGGAAACAAACAGAAAGGGTGACCCAGGGGATAGGGTGCTTGCCCTGAGATCTCGAGATCCCGGGTTCAAGAAGCACTCTGGCCACTATTTCAATTTGAACCTGGTAACCTCTGCTTCAACTTTTCGGCTGCACTTGTAAATAGCCAGCTAGGGTTTTCATGGGTTTTTTCCTCCGCAACATAGTTGGTTAATCTTGTCAGTTTCTTTTCAAAATTTACCTGCTCTCGTCTTGCCACATAAGCATTAAGGTGCTCTGATATCACCATGAAGAACTTCTAAAAAAATAAGAACGACCCTCGAAGTTAGAGAGGCAGAGATGCCATCGTTGCAAGAGTGCGTCAACTTCTCGGTCTACGGTAAAACCTGACTTAATTATTAGAGTGTAATGTCAAGTGCTAGTTTTCTATCCATATGAACCATGTAAGCGTTAGCCTTACTAATGGAAATGGGGCCCACACAAGGACAGAGAAAAACTCTGACCAGGATGGGAATTGAACCCACGACCTTCTTGTTAGATCACCGCTGCTCTACCAACTGAGCAACAAGGTCAGACGGGAGCAGGTCGTGGGATTTAAGATTTCAACGTCACGGCAATGATGCACTTGCGTTTGGAGTACACGTTTGAACAATGCTTAAATCTTCGACTGCAAAATATACTTCCGAGACAGACATCTTCAAACGAAAATGCTGCAGGTGTTTAATCGAGACATGGACCTGAAATTCGTACTCTAGAGGGACCAACCGTTCTTTTCCCTTTTCCTGGTTGATTCCTTAAGCGCTTTCCTTTTGAATGGGAAAAAAGCAGTCGTTCCGGTGGGACAACAAATGGAACAGTCCTTCCAACTGGAATTTTTTTCAGACAAAAAAGAATAACTTCACACGTACTCCTTTTTGCCGTTTTCACCGAAATGACCAGTTTATCGCTGAACCATTTGCTTCATGATGGAAAACCGTGCTCTGTTGATGGAATGCAGTACCGAACCATTAAGCCGAAACTTTTACCAGTTTTCTAACCAATTGGAGGTTGCCTTTTCATTGTGGAAAATTTGTACCGTTCCATTTGGCGAAATTCCCACAGATTTTAACCTTTCAATTGGAAAGCGCTCCTTAGTCCTAGAACCGTTTTCGATTCAGTCCTCGCGGTTTAGAGAGACAACAGGCCCCAATTTGCATGACCGTATCACGTGACCTTGTCAATCATAAAAAAATGATCATGGTACAAAATAGATGCAAGAAATGGAAAGAGTGTGATGAAGTTAGTCAGAACGTCAAATTTTAGGCCACAATGTTGAGTGCAATCGAGAGCGGTTGTGGTGCAAACGGTTGATCCCAACAAGACACCAACATGTGATTAGAGAAGGTGTGCGGGCCACGAATTCAGAGGTTTCTGTACTGAGCGAGCCCAAGGTGCGTGCGTTTCACTTTGAGTTGGCGGCCTTGTTGTTGAGAGGTCTGGAGAGCTTGTTATAATTATTTTTGCTTTTTAGAGAAGTGCTTGTTAGAGGGGACGGCGTCTTCACCTTTGCGTGAAAAATGAACTGAAGGGACACTGTTCGCGAGAAAATAAAGTGATCAAATCTCCGCAATGATACGTTAAAAGTTAACAAACATATATACCTTAATATCAGTGTTTAGGTATCTCTGGCTGATAGTATCAATGGGAATGAAGTACGGTACTGTGTGTTTGTTGATCTAAACAAAAGAAAGAAAAACTAATTTCACATGATTCATTTAAAAAATGGATGGTTCAGTTGTCTTGATCATCATTGTCTTCGTCATCGACATCGTCGTCGACGTCGGTGTCAGATCGTCGGCGTCATCGTCACTAGGGAGCTTTAGCAACGACAACGGCGACGGCAACGAAAACGTCACAAATTTGCATATTTAGTAGGCAAAAACAATAGCTTTGCACGCTCCGCACGTGCGTTTTTCACTTTTGTCCATTTCTTTGCCGTCGTCAGCAAAACAACAACGTGAAATAGCCAAATTTGAGGTTTTATGGAGGACGTCAGCACTTGAGGATATATTTTCATTTTCTCTCCTAAATTAAACGCCGCTCGTAACGGTTTCATTCCTGCTACACCTTTGTCATATTAAAAAGCTTGGAATAGTCTCAAAGTGATCGCAATAACGCGAATTTATGTTTTTAGATGACGTTCTCGTTACCGTTCCCGTCGTCGTTGCTAAAGCTCCCCACTGTCATCATCGTTGACATTAGGGAATTTAAGAAACGACGACGACTACGGCTACGACTACGACAACGCCACAAAGCAATAATATCATTGGTTAAAAGAGCATAAATAGCAAGTATTTTTGCGGTCCTCTGCATAACGACGACGTGAAATCACCAAATTTGTGGTTTTGACGACAACGTAAGCATGCAACAGAGAATCTTTCATTCTCTATTTTAACTTTGAAACCGCTCGTACCGATTTATTTTTAGGATACTTTGCCCACAATGTACGACGCGAACTAGACTGAATAATCGCGAAAGACTTATGATAGAGCCAAGTTATATTTTGAGGTGAAGTTTTCGTCGACCGTCGCCGTCGTAGATCTTAAATTCCCTATCATCATTGTCCACGTCATCCTCGTCATCATCGCCATCTTTCAAAATCATGAATGTGTTTAACCTAAAATAATAGGGCGCTTAATTTAAAGGGGCACTGTCAAGCTAAATTCGCTGCTTTTAGGTCAACATTTAAATTAGTACTTTAGCTCACACGTAGATCACTCCTGACAACCCACTGACAAGATATTAAATATATTTATGGCACAAAGAGCTATTCGTATTGAATATTAATTTTTGGCGACCTTCTCAAGACGCCGTCTCCAAACTTGAAAAAAATTGGCCAATTTGTTTCAAGTTTCAATGCATTTACATCCTCTCCATCCTTGGCTGCAAACAAGAAAGAAAAGCTTCAGTGCAGTTTAATGGTTATTGGCAACAAAACTACAGCATTATTTTTTGGTGTTCAATGATGCTAAGACGTCTTTTCGTGTTTTGAAGTTTGACTAAAATAGCGTTACACTGCCCCATTAAGCACCCCACGTCTTTGAGATGCGGACGGCAACCGGAAGTGAGCATTTCGCATGCCAGAACAATAGTGTCTACCGGATTTTTAAACTAATCATCTCTAATGTAAAATGTGGGTGTGTGAAGACAAGTTAAAGGGAAAACAGCACACTTCCGGTTGCCATCTTCTTCTCAAGAAACGTTGCTCGCTTAAGCTCCCGTCAACGAAAACGTCATTTTGAAATTTAACTTTCCGTTTTGACGACAACGTGAGCATACTACATTAAATCGTTCTTTTTCAATCTTCACTTTAAAGTGCCTATTATCTCAACTCAATTTTCCACTTTATTTATTCTCCGATATCGTCCAAAATACATCGTGTTGTTTTTAAAACCTTTTGATTGAAAATTCACTTTTTTTTTGGCTTGGAAAACGGGACGAGTGGTCACACTTCGATCTATAACCGAGCAATGAAGGGGAATAGGTTCTATACCGGGTGTGGGCGAATCATCTTCAGTGTGGGCGAAACCCCTTGACTGTGGGCGAAACGTATGGATACCATTAATTTGCATCGCTCTTTTCAAAGAACTATCTCAATGCAAAGCGGTCTGTGACGTCAACCAGGTGTTAAACCTAGTCCCCTTCATTGCTCAGTTTTGGATCAAAGTATGACCACTTTTTCCGTCTTTGAAAGCCAATAAAAAAGTAAAATTTCAATCAAAAGGTTCTAAAAACAACACGATGTATTTGGGGCGATTTCGGAGAATAAATAAAGTAGGACAGTGTGTTGAGGTGATAGGCAATTTAAAATTGTCCCTGCTTATCCACTTATGTCTTGATCATTTGCCGATATTGTACGATGGGATAACACCAAAATACTTCAACAGGAAACGTTTTCAATGATGTTTCTGTTGTTGTAACTTTATTACAAATTACATATTACACAGTAGCTCTCTGAACCGGTGTCAACTGACCTTCAGCTCGTTATCTTCCAAGTCGACTTCAATGTAATACGGTTCATGATATCTGGCTGTTATTAAAAGATAATCATATCTTAGCTCTTTCAATCAATTTTTTATCAATGATGATGATTAGTACAACAAGAGCAATGGCAGACCAATGATGAGCCTATCTCCCAACAGAGACCTTTTCAGAACAGTTAAACGCTTTGTTTAGTAAGTAAACGCTCGTTATTTTTAATGACGTTAGCCCCTAATACTGCAGTCAACGATGAAATGATATATGAAATGGATCATATATGAACTGCGGATATGAAATCAAATGAAGCTGTGATCTTCGCAGTTACGAATGCAATTTCTGCTATTGCGTAAAGAAGGCAGAAAAATTCAGGACTTCAACAGGGTTTGAACCCGTGACCTGGCGATACCGGTGCGACACTCTAACCAACTGAGCTATGAAGCCACTGACGTTGGGAGCTGGTCGTTTGTGGGTTCTAATGTTCCCGTGAGGAATGAATCAACGATGAAATTATAATTATATGAAATTGATCACGGGTTCAAACCCCGTTGAAGTCCTGAATTTTTCAGGCTTCTTTACGCAATTGCAAAAATTGCGTTCATAACTGCGAAGATCACAGCTTCACTTGATAATACTGCAGTGCTTCAACACTGATAAACTTGTGGCTCTCAGAATTCAAACCAGACCACAATGTTCACAGGGGTGGCACAGTGGTGAGAGCAATCGCCTCCCATCAATGTGGCCCGGGTTCGATTCCCAGACTCGGCGTCATATGCGGCTTGAGTTTCTTGGTTCTCTACTCTGCACCGAGAGGTTTTCTCCGGGTACTCCGGTTTTCCCCTCTCCTAAAAAGCTAACATTTGACTTCATTTGCGTTTACAGTGTCCCCAATTAGTGCTCGAGTGCTAGAACAACTAGACACTTTTATAAAGTTCCTTTCCTTTCCTTTCGTTTTCCGCAACTCCGAGCCCTGCTCTTTCTGAATAGTATGTGGGATCTTTAACGCCCCACAGAGTTTACAAATAAGGGTTGTGAGACGGAGCCTACAGTTTGTAGTCCTTTTACGAGAAGGTTTGAAAGTCTAACCATTTGAGGATGCAATTACAAAGGTTGCATTTTCTCCTCAGTTATATAAAGAGTGTTGGTCCGGCCAAAGATGAACTCACGACCTCCCGAAGAGCAGTCCGATGCTAAAGAGACTGAGCCCAACGGCTGGCGGGCGAACCCTTTTCTCTTGTTAAGAGTGACTGTGGATTGTATTGCTAAAGATAAGATTGTTTTAAAGGTAGGCACTTGAAGAGTGCATATTGGAAGGGTGTGGTTTGATAGAGCCAATGCGATTTGTCTGAAAGAGTGACTCACTATGGAAAATGAGCTCTCAGCTAATGTTGAAGACATTGAAGTGAAAATCAGTGAGAAATGATCCTTCCACTTATCTGGACAATTGAAGCAATATATATTATTGTCTTAAAATTATGACACCTGAACAATTAAGGTGGCTCCAGCGGGATTCAAAGCCATGACCTCTGTGATTCTGGTGTAATACTCAACCAACTGAGCTATGAAGGCACACAGTTGGGAGAAGGAAAATTTGTTGGGCTCAAATGTGTTCCCGTTAAAGGACTTGATGAAAGAAATGTTTACGTCTTCTCAGATAAGGACCGTAAACCGTAGGGCCGGCCACACAACCCTTGTTCATACACCTCTGTACGACAATTTGCTTCTCGTGTTTCCACACCAATTTGTGTTGTTACCATGAAAGTAGGAGCCTTTAAATTGGAGTACCAGTACATGAATAACCGGAATTTTTTGGTTTTTTTGTTCTTTATGGTTTTGTTGTGACGACATGACATTGTATTTGGTTGGAATTTTTTTTGAAATGTGCATGTTTAAATCTTTTTTTCATACTACTACTGGTACTCCAATCTAAAAGTCACAAATTCCATTCATCATTTAATTTTTACCTTTCTCATTTGACAAAATAAAAAGCTCAATTTATTACCAAATAACAAAAAATTACCTCTTTCTTAAACTTCTAACTTACCATTAAAGAAAGTTTCACATCTAAAACAAGTCCTTTTGGCTCCTTGCAAAGCAACAGAGATTCCAGTCAGCCTGTAAGCATCACACAGATCAACCAGCTGAAAGGACAGAAGCACAGGTTTAAAAGCAAGTTTAACTTGCCACTTGAATCATGAACCAAGAGAAGTAGGTGTACCATTCAGTCAATGTAGTGACCTGGAATGACTCATTATTATTGTAAATACACAGAGCCTACTGTAATGTCTTTTTTTCTCTCAATGCTGTTATTTTTTAGTCAAAAACGTTTGACTGAAATGATAAAAATTATTATATGAAATGAATCATCTATTGAACTGCAGATATGAAATCAAGTGAGGGTATGATCCTTAGTTATGAACGCAATTTTAACAATTGGGCGGCGATTGGCTTGAAAAATTCAGGACTTCAATGGGATTTGA
>NC_090886.1:5842719-5857719 GCF_036669925.1 Montipora capricornis | reverse complement strand
TTGCTCAACTATCACAGAATATACACTACACGTATATAAATTATTGCTTAAGTCTATAAATATTGACATAATAATAATAATAATAATAATAAGCAAGCAAGAACTCCCTACTAATTGGGGAGACTAGAAATCAACTGAAATCAGAACTGAGCAGGATAAAAAAAAAAAAAAACAGGAAAATACGTCAGAACAAATCAAATCAAATGTTGGTTTTTGAGGAGAGGGGAAAACCAGAGTACCAGAGAAAAAACCACTCAGAGCAGAGCAGAGCAGAGAACAGACAAACTCATCCCACATATGGCGTCAAATCCAGGAATCGATCGCAGGCCACATTGGTGAAAAGAGAGTGCTCTTGCCAAAGCACCAGCCCTGCTCCCTTGATTTCTAAAGAAAGCGGGTGCTGGCTGGTGAGTGAAGCAGGGAAAATTTGTAACAGTTGTATCAAAAGAAACAATAACACCAATGACACTGAACAGGGAGAATATTAGAAAGCTGACATATTTCCATCTATCAGTAAAGGCCATTTTCAAAATATCAAATATTCAGCTTGATAGTGAGGCAGTGAGGACAAAAACAATAGAAACATGTTGGAATGAATGTGAAAAATATTTGCGTATCATCCACTTCCCTTTGTCTTTGTCTTTGTCCTCAGAACCTCTCTTTCAAGCTGAATTTTAATATATCGAAAAAGACCTATTACCCATATATGATAATGATGACGTACTGGGAGCAGAGCAATTTTAAACACTTATTAAAGGTAAGCTTTGATAACTGGTTAGATATCATATCAAAACTAATGAATGCTTTATGAGCATATCAGGTAAGGCAATTCAAGTCAAACACAAGCTTTTATACTTCTCACCGCTGAAACTTCTTGGTGGATACTAACCTCTTACTAACCGGGTGTGAGGGCCATACTGGGGAATATTGGCCTGAGGTCATGGCAGTATGGACTGACTAAGGGCCAATATTCCCTAGGTAACAATTCCTAGTATGGTCACTAGAAAGGGTCATCAGTTGTTTTTTTTATTAATTATGGCTTTGTTCTTTAAGCAATCAGACACTGGGCAATTTGGACAGTAAAATTCGCTTGGTGAATGTTCGTTATCTTCGTCTTCCGTCAGTGAACTTTGAACGGCAAGCTTTACAGGTAAAACTTGCTATGATTATTGAATTGCTGTGATGAAAAAAATCAAATTTTAAAACTTTTCTTGCTTCGCTCAACTTGAATTTCCCAGGAGAGAGAAAAAATACGGAAACGGAAGGTTTCCATGGTAATGGTCCGCGGTACTGTAAAACCCCACCAAAAACCATTTAACCTGAGAATGCCCCTGAGAATATTGCTTCGCATATAATATATTAATGAGTTACTGACTTTACTGCGACCCATGATTATACGAACAAACATTAACACTCTAACCTTTTGCGCGCAAAGACGCTAGATCAGATTTTTCTTGTTGGGCAGCTTCAAATTCAGAGCTTTGTCTGGGAGGAAAACAAAATATTTTAATTTACGTATTTTAACAAGCACTATCGTGTCCACGCGTGTGCTGTGTCACTGTGAAAGCGCACAAAAGCCACGCTTTATAGCCGAAATTTCAAGACCTCGGGCAGATATTTATAAAACACCATGATGAGTCAAACGTCCACCTCAATGCTGACTACTTGTTTTGCCACCCTAAATTGTTTACCTGTCAGCTTTTTCTTGAAGACGTTCAAGTTGATACAAAGAGCCCCCATCTGCAACCGTAACATCCGCCATATTTTCAAGTTCCCGCGTGAAGACGAGGTATGGTAAAGTCACGTCATCGCTTTTGACATGGACATTGGACATTTCGTAACAATTACACGACCCAATAATATTGACAATATTGGTAATATTGACATGACATGCCAGAAGAATGTAAAAGTTGAGAATGTTGCTGAAAGTGCCAAAATCTTAACAAATGTCCAGACGTTTCGGGACTGTGCCCTTCATCAGTGGAATGTAGCCTGCGAGCAAGCTCTCCGTTGGGGTCTCACACGAGATATTCTCGGTCGCGTGCGGATAGCGAAGCGAGCCGCGAGAGGTTTGGGGCGGTAAGAGCCAAATGGTGACTATCAAAAGACGTTTCTGTTAATCTCCGTACAAAAATATTTCTGTCTGGCATCCATGATTTTTAAGCAAGCGCTGCCCCCGAATAAGCGCCTCACTTTAAGTGTGAAAAATGAAATAAGTTCCACGGGGATTATTCAAGCAATTACAGAAACTTTTTTAAAATTTGGTCCGCGATCCTTTTAGACCGGGACTCAGGCTGTAATGGCGCAAAGCTTAACAAGGCACTATATTGTACAAAAAATACTTGGAGTTTTAATAAATACTAACTTTCGTTGAAACGACCATATTAAGAAACATGTTAAAAGAGCAGCTCGAAAACTTTCTTCCTCTTTCATTTTAAGCGTGCCCAGGTTTCGTTTTACAAACTTGTAGCCCATTCTCCTCCCTAGAGACCTTTGGTCAGCGCCACGAACACACACTTTGGCTGCAGCCAAAGCAGGAAGTCTGCGACTCTGGAGACGAAAATGCTTGTAACCCCGCGAACTACCACTGGCGTATGCAGCAATCCTAGGTAAAAGAAAATGCTTCTTTCCTTCCTCCACAAGAAAAGGCAATAAAAATATTGGTAGCGGCGAATATAAATAATAAAATAAAATTTGCCTACGTTATACGAATTTAGTTTGAGATTGCATGTTTTCCAAAGAAGTGATCAAGTACGAGTTGCGCGTGTAGATCATACATTGAAATAGCAGATTTCAGGCAATGACAGTTTTGCTCACCTGGATTCACCATAGAGAATTCTTCAGGTAAAATATAAGAAATATGACCACTGAAGCCTAGGGCGCATGTGTCTGGAGTATAAATGCGTTTGGTTCCATATATCATGGTAGAATGAAGTTATATGTCGTTCCAAGAATCTGTCCAATAGAATCAGCCGAGCTTTTTTATGAACTTAATGCCGTTTTCAGCTGACTGTACAAACACGTTCTGTTAAGAGAATTTTTCCAAAGCTCACACTGTTTCTTGAACAATTTCTTGCTATTATCGAATTTTTCAAATTATAATTATGGACACAAACCTAGTACAGTTTGCTCCACGAGTAGCACAGCCGCGAGCACGAATTAACAAGATGGAAAGAAATCACTGACCGAGATAGAGATTTTTGTTCTGAAGCATCCAGCAGGCCGGAAAACTAAATATTTGAATATGATTGTCTAATTGAGCGCCCCTGAACCCTCCAGCTTTTTACGATACCGACTAGGGTCCGATATTTTCCCGCGCTAATCGGGGAAAGTTGAAATTGCCACGAACGTTGAAACCAACACTTACCCATTTAAACAACTACCTGAAATGACAAATGTGTAAGAAATATAATTTCCGTGCGAAATCGATTCAGATGAGGGTAAACATAATAAAAAAAAATGTAAGATATGCTAAGAAGCTCTTCATTGCATGTCCTATTATTACGCAGTAATTTTGACAAAAAAGTTTAAATAATATAGCAGCGTTGTTATCGTATACCCAAATTAACCATGCCATTCTACAAACTTCGGTTTCCTACACGTAGAATCAGGATATTGTAAAAAAAACACACTGACGAGATGGGAAGAGGCTCTATATTCCTTGTCCAAAGTACACGGTGATTTTAATTAAAAAAACGTTAATAGAGCAACATGGTTATCGTATACCCATATTATGGGAATATATTAACCATGGCATTCTACAAACTTAAGACGCGGTTTTCTACACAGATAAGGAGGCTAATATATAGAAAAAAAACCACGAGATGGGAAAAGGCGCTATATTCCTTGTCCAAAGTACACGGTGATTTTAATAAAAAACGTTAATAGAGCAACATGGCTACATCGTATATATACCCATATTATGGGCGTATATTAACCATGGCATTATACAAACGTAAGACGCGGTTTCCTACACAGACAAGGAGGCTAACATAAAAAAAAAACCACGAGATGGGAAAAGGCTCTATATTCCCTGTCCAAAGTACACGGTGATTCTTATAAAAAACGTTAATAGAGCAACATGGCTACATCGTATATATACCCATATTATGGGCGTATATTAACCATGGCATTATACAAACGTAAGACGCGGTTTCCTACACAGACAAAGAGGCTAACATAAAAAAAAACCACGAGATGGGAAAAGGCTCTATATTCCCTGTCCAAAGTACGCGGTGATTCTTATAAAAAACGTTAATAGAGCAACATGGCTATCGTATATATACCCATATTATGGGCATATATTAACCATGGCATTATACAAACTCAAGACGCGGTTCCCTACACAGACAAGGTAATTTTAATAAAAAACGAGTAAAAATGGTTATCGTATATACCCATACAAACTTAAGACAAGATAGAAAATTGTCTGGTTAAGTGCGATGATTAGTGGTCTTTTTTTCTATAGCCCGACTTCAAATATCTACATTTTGTTCATTTAGTCCTTTCAGGGGAACACATAAACCTCACAAACTGACCTGTTTCCAACTGTAGGGCTTCATAGCTTAGTTGGTAGAGCATGGCATCGGCATCGGCATCGCCCTTGGCTATGGGTTCAAACGCCGTTGAAGTCCTGAAATTTTCAGGCTTCTCTTTGCAATTTCTAAAATTGCGTTCATATGAACTGCGTGCATATATTTCATATCCGCAGTTCAATAATTCAATGATTCATTTTCACATACGATTTCGTTCGTAGTCTCCTCAAAGTCGGTTGCTAGTTCTGCCATGATTCGTTGCACCTCCTCACCGTGCGTGGCTCGTGTGACGGCAGAGTGGAAATGGGTAGACCATGGTTACTTTGCGTGGTTATATCTACACAATTTGACTGGAAGGTGTGGATCCTGCCACAGGCAACCCAAGTTTGACCAATAACATCACGCAGTCCATCGCGCATCCTGGCGATGTGAGTCAGTCTTCGCAAGTTGAATTTTAAGGAAGTTTTTCCTATTACGAATTCTAAGATGCGGTCTTAGGTTTTAGTTTTCATCACACCCTTAGCATTCAAAGATTTGTTTTTATGTTTTACTGGTAAACATGGCAGATCAGAACAGAAATGTACAAACATGTCCCTAATGGGAAAGCACGAACGGGACATAAGTCCCATGCGAGGCGCCACCCGGGACACACGTGACTGCAATAAAAATAGCCAAAAAGCAAGCATATCTGCACGCATTCCCTTCCTTTGGACCAGGTACATACATAGTCTATATCAAAAACAGAGTTAAGTACTTAATGATAAATAATATTTGGTAATAATTAAAGGTTTTAATAACTAGTAATAATTGCTTTAACGCAGGCAGAGTTCATGGGCGTAAATGAAAAACAAGAACTGATATTACCATTGATCGCGCCATTACACTCGGATGGTCCCCAAAATCTGTACCGTAAACCTCACCAGTGGGAACCTCTATATGATTGGCAATGTAAACAATGTAATCATTAAAAATGTTAGCAATACGCGACTTATCAGTAATTTTTTCATAACCTTCTTTAAGGATAATATCATTCGACTTAAAACCGCCTCTCGAGTGTAAAAAGGGAAGGTATGTATTCCAGCGTTGGCGAGGGTCTTGATTCATTTCCTCGAATCTTTTCCTAAAGTGTCACGGTCTTAATTGCCTTGCGACGTAAAGAGGTACGGATGTTGCTTTGGGATTTATACGCAGCGCAGTTGACATCAAACCTGTCGTGTGTACATTCTTTCCAACTGAAGATGGTTCCTGTATCTATATATTACTCTATCCAATTTGGTTTGGTCTTTGGTAGAAATTGCGATTCGTTTTATTCGATCTCTTTCCCTCATTAGTCGTTTGCCTTCCTCCACTCGTAACTAAAACTCCTGCCTATACAAACCCAGGATTTGCTATTTGTTAATAACTGCAAAAATTATAACAACGTATTAAGAACATTCCTCAGGCTGAGACTGAGTCGATTGAGAACGTTTTGTATTTTGGTGATTGTATTTTAAATGAAAGTATGAAATATAGGTAAAGAAATGTAAATTAACCCAAATACTTAAGGGCATATTTAGTATAACATAACGATGGTTTTCTTATTGCATGACACGCGTCTCAGTTAATGAATTCTTACTTATAATCGTTACAAATATTGAACTTCAAAACCATCAAAGCAAGTACTTTGAGAGGTGTCCCAGTCACGTCCCCAAGACTTAAGTTAATGAAAAACTATGCCATGTAAAATTAAGAAAATCTTTAAGAACGTTTTCAGCCGCACAACGCCAAATTATATAGAACGTTCAGCGTCAGCTTCAAAATTAGACGTTTTCATAAAAAAAAAGAGTGTATAATTTGATTTGGCTAAATCTATATATTACTCTATCCACTTTGGTTTGGTCTTTGGTAGAAATTGCGATTCGTTTTATTCGATTTCTTTCCCTCATTAGTTGTTTGATTTCAGAGTTTGAGCCAGGGGGCTGGCGATAAAATTCGCACTCTTTTCTTTTTAAACGGAGCATAAAAATTTGCCATTGCTAGGAATAGATGTTTCCAAGATTCCCAAGCTTTAATTAATTAATAGGGTGGTGGAGTTGCTCAATCATGGCCCAAGGTAATAGTTCTATGTCGCATTGAAAATTTGCGCAATCCGGCGAAGAATTGAGAAAGATTGAAGAAAATAGAAGGGAATCGATAAGTATTGGCTTCAAGGCAGACATGAAGTTTGCTTCAACTTCTTTTTCACAGCAAGTTTAAGCGTGTACTCCGCGCGTCTGAAAGCTTTTCACGACGAAAAGTTCGTTATATTTAATCCTTATCCGGTGAGGTTAGTATCTGGATGGGAGACCTCAAAATATACGACTTGCTGTCAGACCGAAAATTCTGACTATTTTAACGCTATAAAAAATGCGAACTAAGTAAAGTACAGATTTTGCTAACCTGCTTTATGCAAGGCAAATATTTATGCAAAAGTAAATAAATATTGATTCACAGTTTTCAGGAAGAGCGCAAGGAAGCTTTCAAGAATTGTCGATCGAGAATAAAAAAATTGCCATCAGCAACAACATTTGCGACATGAAAACAACGTACATTTTCGTGCCGCAATTATAATAAGTTACCATCTGCGAAAAACATTTTTGGAGATTTTTTGTTACCTTCAAGTTTTCTATTGTACTTTTGGCTGCACAAATAAATCGCAAAATCGAAAGTGACATCGAATTCAGAGGCCACCTGTGATCAAGTTACCTTGCTTGTTTAAGCTTAAAAAGTAAAAGACCTCAAAAAGGGACAGGACATAACAAAATAATTCAACGTGTGAACGTGTGAGCCAAAGGGCCACTGCTAGCACGCCGTCTGGGTGACCCCTCAAATGGTCTACATGACCCCCCACTTGGAAAAATTAACTGGAACGCTGCAGTTCAATATCACCCAACTCAGTGCCTTCTGTTTTTATTTAACACGTACGTACCACGGGCAACCCAGTTTATGCTCTTGGAGCGTCTAGTTTATCTATACGGACGTTTCGAGCGTTTAGGCGTCCGTAGAGAGAAGTAGCCCTGACGAAGATCTAACGCTCGAATTGTTAGCTCACAAATCTCTCATAAAGTTGTATAATTAACTGTTTTCATCTCGTTTGTTAAACCCAGATTCGTGTTTCACTCGCCACTACCGTTGGGTGCCAAAAGATTTTTTTTTCAAGGTCTGGAATCGCTGAGCGTTCTCTCCGACCTTGAAAAAAAAAAAAAAAATTCCTCTGGTACCCAGGGTAACTCGCCACCGATTCAACGCCACATTTTATTGTAGAACTGTTCATTTCACCCGTTAACTTTAATTTATTCAACTTGACAGTAGTTTGCAGCTGTTTACAATGGTTGGTTTTCACTCACGTGATCAACAGCCATGGTTTTTAGCGAAAACAAAAGTAAACGTTTGCATAATTCCCGAAGGATTTGGTCGGGGCTCCAACATGGCCGCCGTGACGTCATGTGAAAACCGAAAATTTTAGCCAGCTGGGATACTTTCACTTTTTTGTTTGAAATTCATGAAAGAGTTCTTTCAAGTACAAAGAGGGTGCGGCAAAACGTGGGAGTTTGACGAATCAATCATCAATCAATCATTTATTTAAATAATTTAAATTTACCAAATTAGAAAAATACATATATATACAACCCGCATGTAACAACGCTACATGCGGAGTTTGACGAATCTTATGCGGTAAGTTTTTCTCCTCTTTATTATTTTGCTTTTGAGTGACCTGTATTGGTTCTTAATACTCGGACGATTCAACCTTTATGCACGATGTGCATTTTAAGTTTTGATTAGAATTCAGTCACGTTTTTTTTAAACAGCAAAGCAGACTGAGATTTTGAGCTAGACTGTGGTGTCTGTCAAACAACTGCAAAGGATCACTACAACACAAACCGCGTTGAAAAGAATTTCATCCGCCGGTTTCCTGCATAATTAATTTGAGCTTCGTGAGTTGAAAATGGTCGTTTCTCCAGCGTTTGTCTTTGTAAAAAATAAAGCCCAATTTCATCACTACAATCATAACAAACAGCAAACCTGACTAAGTCGTTAACACAGAACGAAACGACTAGTTGCAATTTACCTCTTGCTGCTAATGCAGAGAGTAAGACAAAACATTTATCAACGGAGTTGATAATGTAAATTGGCCACCGTACAGAGATTCTAAAGTCACTAGTTTCTTTAGAAACTACCCCTTCAAAACATTTAACGACTTGTTATCGCTCTTAATTTCTGCGGTTTTTAGCGATGTTGGTTTATACATGGCCACGTTTATTTGGGACTATTCCCCAAGGATTTTGACTGAGGCTAACCGAACTTTCTTTGACTTTCCTGCGATATGAACTTTAGAAGCAAACCGATAAAGTACGAACATTGTAGTTGTCGGCAAATTTTTGTATGTGCAAGCATTCACTTACAAATTAAACTTTTATAAATGAATGAACGGTTTATTGTAAAATCGTTTCTGTGCAAATTTCTTCGTTTGACAAAGTATTTAGAAATCGATTTGCAAATATATTATTTTTTAATTTTGCAAATTGTTTCTGGGCAAGATGGAGAAGGGAATACGTCAATACGAACACTCTCCGGTTTATGCGTGTAGGGTAACTCGCTAATGTCAGGAAGTCCGATTATTGTTTTTTTTCCCATCACTTCAATATTGAACCTTTTTTTTTCTAATTTGACCTTACGTCATCAAAACAAAAATATGCACCTTGCAAAAATGTTAAGAAAACCTGTCTTTAGGGGTATACTCTCTCTTCCGCACAATTATGTAATCCAACTTTTAACCTGGGATCAGGCCCATTTTTAGCTTTCCCATATATAGAGGATATTACACGTTGGCGAGAAGATATGAGTTTTATGTTCGAGTGGCAAGAACAATATCTCACGAGTGAGCGAAGCGAACGAGTGAGATATTGTTCTTGCCACGAGAACATAAAATTCATATCTTCGAGCCAACGTGTAATGTTCTTTTTATTATATGGAGATAAAATATTGAATATTTCCGATTTTATTGTGTTTCAAAGTATTCAAGTTTTACAATTACGGCTGGGCTTTATAAAAAAAGGCGGGAAAAAAAAAGGCGGGAATCGTGACGTCATTGAGCGATACGACACTCACAAAGGTGACATACGGAAAATACGATACTCGGGTCCCGGATGAAGTGGCGTATGGAATCTACGAGTGGTTTAGTGCCCAGTAAAATACTCTCCTCCATATAATAAGTTCTCTTATGTCGTCGCTCGCTAAAATTGGGCCGGACCAAAAGTCTCTCAAGAATTCCGGACGAATTTGGCCGACCAAACTCGTGATCTGATTGGCTGTTGAAACGCCGGAAGTGAAAATGACATCGTGATTGCGCGGAGCTCTCGCGAAGTCCTCGAGACTAATCCGCCACAAATTGCTCCCTTTTGTTCTTACAATGCCGTGGACGGTGCAACTTGATTTTATTTGTATAAATGGAGATATGCCATCTGAAACATCTCATAACTTGTCCAGAATCGGGTTTGAATCTCTGGAACGAGTGAAATTAGCGATTCCGTTGTCGAGCTCATGTGGCCATGTGGTTGAAAGTACTTTGAATTGGCACAAACTTTCCTGATGTTTTGAAAGCTAAATAGCTGGTTCTTTCAAATGGCAATGAAAGCCGACGCATATTGGTTTCCTGGATGATACAAAGAACATATATATCAACAAAAGGGGATGCTGATAAAATCGCAAGTTACACGAATGCATGTTTTGAATACTTTGGAATATCTAAGGTGTATCAAACCGCTTTATTTACTTACTGTACATGACACGGTTTGTTTGCACAATTTGGAGTCAAGATTGCTTCATAATATTTCCAGTTGATTTAACTTAAAACTCGCACTCCAGAAATTAAAATGGCATGTTTCCAGAGAGACCAATTGTACAAAAATAAAACAAACTTTGCGAGTCCATCTTACTGTTCGTACTCCATCAAAAAATTAACAAAAATTAAGTTATCATGATTTGACTGCGCGCAATTCTAGAAATACACTGCGACTGAAGATATTACCCGAAAAAATCACCGAAGAAACCTTCATGGGCAAACACGTTAAAGGAATAATGTATTTCTTTTTTTTTTTTTTCTTAAAAAATCTATTGCCAAACCGTCCAACGACAAAATGCTAGGTTTAATACATGTATCTCAATTACAAATTAAGATGTCAAGCTTAAAAGATTGCATATTCAGTGAAGTTCGGAGGAAGAATTACACCGGCCTTTGCCGCAATATGCTTTAAATGTGTTTTTCTCAAATTAAAGCCAACGGTAACTTTCGAATTCGTGTATGATATTCCTCCGGTAATTAACTCTGGTCAAAACAAAATAGCGTGAATCTGCCGTCCACGCGTGTATTGGTGTAATGTAAGTAAATTTGATTGGCCGATGAAGGACATGTCAATCAATCAATCAAAAAAAGTGGGCGGAAGGAATTTCGAAGAGGAATTTGGTCAGGCTCTATTTTTCGTTTCGCCAACTCCACATTACGTACCACGCGAAACTAAAATAGAGCCTGATCGCAGGTGATCCAACTTTAAAATTTTTAGAAAGTACCTTGTGAGCAGAAGTCCCTCGATTAACTCATCTCTTTTGACTGGCGGCTCGTTACAAGTGAACTATCGCTGTATTTTCCGTTCCTCGGAGCTGAATGTCTGAAAGCGAGGATAATATAGGCGCTTCGTTAACAAATCAACGGATTTTTTGCTTAATTTTTTCTGTCATCGAAGTCTCTAACATGTCCAGCTCATATCTGCCGGATCCTATTTGTCATTTATCATCATCAACTTTATTTCTGACAAAAAAAGTAACAATGTAATTAGGATAATAAAAAAGCAATTAAATAATAGTTATCAACGAATAACGAATTGTGAACAGGCACTGCATCTCGGCCCGTGTTACAAAAACCCGCTTACAGGGAAATAATTTTTTTTTTGCTCGCAATTCAACTCGTACACAGAAAACTTTCATGACAGTGCATAATTTCAAGTTGCAATATTTAAGCATGCGTGACGATGTGACAATATTTCAGTGTTCCTGTATTCACTCAACGCTTTGCTGGATCTTAATAAGATTTTTTTGTCTCTTATGTGACAGCGTCGTAGCATTCCATCCGTTGTAATTACGTATATACCGTGTACTGCTGCTACTACTCTAAAAAACCGGAAATTCAGGAAACTATCAAGGCCAGTTGATGATCTCCCATCCTCAGTGAAGACGAGGTTGGTTTGAAGAATTAAAGGTATGTTAATATTTACTATATCTGTCATAATGCAATGTTCCGTTCAAGTTATGCTCCCTTTAGTTTAGTTTAGTTTAGTTTAGTTTAATTTATTCGCCACAATTCATGGAGTGGCAGGGGAGAGGAACAGAACTTTCGTCCCAATTGACACCTAACCCCTATATCCATAGATCAGACCACAACACCGGGAGCTCCATGCCCTACTCTTCTCGAATAGTGTGTGGGTTCTTTAACGTCCCACAGATTTTTATATACAGCATACCCAAGGGTTGTGAGACGGGACCTCCGGCTTATAGTCCTTATCCGAGAAGACTTGAAAGTCTAACCATTTGCAGATGGCGTTACAAAGGCAGCACTTTCTCCTCAGTTATTTAAAGACCCTGAGTGTTGGTCCGGCCGGACTTGAACTCACGACCTCCCGCGTGACAGCCCGGTGCTCAACCAACTGAGCCACAAGGCTGTCAACTCTCCAGGATAATCCGGGAGACTCCAGATTTTAGACCGTATTTCCCGGTCTCCTGCTTAAAGTCTCAAATCTCCCGATTTATCGCCCAATTTTTGGCAAAGACAAATTCACGCTCTTGAGTGCATCATGGGAAATCAGGGCAACGTGGAGAGAAATTCAAAGGTTTGTGTGGAAGTTCAAACGATGAAAAGTATTCATGATATTCAATTTTGGGGTTTTTTTATTTTCCAAATCAGAAGGTATGCGCTCAAACGTGCGACAGAAGAAAGTTGGAGAGCTAGAATGGCTATTGTAGAAATTATTTTATTAAACAAAGTTTCTGCCACACATTTCCTGTAATTCCACAGACACAATATTATAGAGAATGTACAGAATGTATGGAGACAAAAAAGCAATATTTAGGAATTACAAAGAATATATTCATCACTTCATCTCAGTTGTGAACTTGGACGTATTTGTTTTGTTTATGAAGGCGAAAGTTTGTAAAGTGGAGTCATGTACAGTTTATTTTCACAAATTAACCGGCGTCTTTAACCAGGAATAGGGAGCTTACGAAACGAGGACGACGACGGCTACGAGGACTTCATTTAAAATTACGAATTCGCGTTATTCATATCACTACAAAACTATTTCATGTCGTTTCGCCTTAAAAATGTGTAGTAACTGCCGAGGAATTAAACTGATATGAATGGGTTGGAAGCGTAGAGAGAGAACTGAAAATTCATCGTCATGTGCTAACGTCCTCCACAGAACCTTGAATTTGGTCATTTCACGTCGTCATTTAGGAGATGACGGCAAAGAAATGTACCAAAATGTAAAACGCACGTGCAGAGCGTGCAGAACCATTGTTTTTGCTCACTAAACCTATTGTTTTGTAGCGTCGTCGTTGCCGTCGACGTCGTCGTTTCGTAAGCTCCCTAATGGCTGACGCACGAATGTAAACGTCACGAAAGATTTTTTTTATAGTTAAAAAGACCAGAACCCAAAATTTGAAAAATCAGGAATCCTTGACTTTCCGGAGTAAAACGAAGGTTCGTTATTTTTATGGACCTTCAGCACCTTTTTTCCTATGGATTGCGCACGCGTGAATGTGCCTCGGATTTACCTTTAGTTCATCCATGTCTTTGTTTGAGGTACAACACTCTACAGTCGTTGCTTGATTTTGCTCTGTGTTACACAAAATTTGAATGTTTGTCGTGCAGTAAATTCAATTATTTTTTTTCTCAATGCGCGAGCGGGCGGAATTCTTGCGAATCCTGCAATCTGATTGGCTCTGGGAGGGCGGAATCCTAGCCCTTGTTGCGCGAGCTAGTGTGATGACCTTAAATCTTCAGTTTTTGACACCGAATCCGTTTACATACAGAACTAAGTGTTTCAAAACAGATTTTTATTAGACAAGAGGCGTGAAAATAGAATTCAAATAAAAATACTTCTCTTTGAAACGTTCAGTTTGTAAGTCGCTTACTGCATTCGCTATCAAGCACGATGCGAGTCAGCATTTTCAAGACCTCGGTCACAATTTTCCGCTATACGGACCTCTCAGCTGGCAAATAACATACATTTATTATATGACTAACTCCGTGAGTGGGCAAGATGAACCAAATCCTGCGCTGTGATTGGCTACCCGTGCGGGCAAGATGGAGCTATCTTGCCCGCTCGTGATTTCTCGCGTGGTCCCGCAAGATGAAAGATCATTTTTTGGTGTTTTATTCCATGTAATTCAATTTATTGACCAAGCTCGTTCTGTTTTTTGCGTGTTTATGGACCTCGACGTAGTCTCGGTCCATAAACACGCAAAAAAAAACTTGGCCAATATCCAGCCATCTTAATTGACTTCACGCTTAGCCAATAACCCTTATATACCGTGAAAAGCGTAAGGATATCTGGTTAACAATTCCATCAATGCAACAGCAAACGGTAAGGTATTGTCACGAAACCTTGAAAATATTTTTATTCTTATATTATTTATTTCTTTTTTGTACTTGTTCGATAATTAACTGTATTCCGACTTCCGAATATACAGAACAAATTTTAGGTTCAAGACTGCCATACACTTAAGGGGTTGTGTCACGGCAGAGCAGTTGTGTAGTACCAAATACTCTCCCTACTCGCTATACAACTTAACGTTAACCCATGCAGAAATTACTTTCAAACAACACTATTCAATGCTGCTTGACATAAAATGTCTGTCGAGCATACATAATTGAATTTCCAAACAAAAGAGACAAACTTTAATTTGAAAGATGTTATGCTGGACAGTTTTCGAAAACCCCAGTTGCAAGCCATTTGAATCTTCTTCAGTTTTTCCCACCCCTGCCTGCATTTATATTTACTGTTTTATTCAATGTTTTAAGTAGTTATTTTTACAATTCGCTCGATTTGGTTATCTGTTCCCAATCGCTGAGAATTAATTGGTAAATTCACGATTCTGCCCCTCTTTTCTGATACATACGTCAGCTCAACGCTGTCATTTAACTATATTCAGACTAGTTCGCGCAAATTATAATAACTGGTATTTCACTCTTAAATTAGCCGATATTAGGAAACCTACGCAAGGGCAAAGGCAATTAAAGTCAACACAAAACGTTAGTCCAAAATACATCTAGGTCGCATTGTACACTGAATTAGAATAAAGTATGCTGTATGGCCCTGTATGCATTGACATGAAGGGTTTTTCCGTGAAGATTGAAAATTTCGTCAACGATTCACTGTTTTATGCTCTCGTTGTC
>NC_090886.1:5830219-5835219 GCF_036669925.1 Montipora capricornis | reverse complement strand
TGCACTTTAAAATTTGTAGTTTTCTTTCCCATTCTTTGCCAACGTAAAATAACCCAATCTCAAGTTCAAAGGAAGACGCGAGCTCACAGAGGCAAATGTTTGATTTTCTTTCTTAGTTTCAACACTGTTCCTCCCAATTCATTTCCTGGATAGTTCGGATAGATTGTGGAAGGTGAACAAAGTGGAATAATCACGAGACACTTAAAGAAATATAAACTAGCAATAATAAATGACGTTTTCTTCCGTGGCCGTTGCCGTGGTAGATCTTAATGTCCCTAGTCCCCAAGGAGCTGACGGCGTCGAATGCCAAGAGGACACCAACTTATTACATAGCCTCGTGTTATTCTAATAATGGTGCTATTATTCCGAGACTAGGGAATCATTTGGTGAGAAGATTTATCTGCCAACTTTCCAAGCAAAATATTCGCATTATTAACGAAGTCCAGGAAGTTACTGTAATAGAGGAATCTTTTTTTTACATTTTTTTGTCTTATTAGCACAAGGATCTCGTTTTCTAATCAGTCAGCCACGAATTAAGTACTAAATATTGAAAGTGCATTACATAATGAGCTATCTCTGAGAAATTTGAATGCGATAGTCCAGGTAATCTCTGAGCAATGATGCTTTGAAAATCCGAAATTTTACAAAGAATGTATGGAAATGATTGCTAATAACTGGCTCGTTATC
This sequence comes from Montipora capricornis, assembly GCF_036669925.1. Taxonomy (NCBI): domain Eukaryota; kingdom Metazoa; phylum Cnidaria; class Anthozoa; order Scleractinia; family Acroporidae; genus Montipora; species Montipora capricornis. The sequence goes on along the minus strand of NC_090886.1, from coordinate 5,834,532 downwards.
AAAACTAGCTGAGCATCGTTGGCAAAGTCTTCGCTCGGCTCACCTTGACCCGCCTGCAGAGCCTCGCTTGGCAAGTCTACCCCGAGTCACAGTGTGGCTTGAGAGCCGGGAGATCCACATTGAACATGATCATCTCCCTCCGTCAGCTGCAGGAGAAATGTCGAGAGCAGCAGCAGCCGTTGTTCCTCGCCTTCGTGAACCTCACCAAAGCTTTTGACTTGGTGAGCAGAAGCGGGCTCTTCAAGATCCTCCAGAAGATTGGTTGCCCTCCAAAGCTCCTGGCGATCATCATATCCTTCCACCAGGACATGCAGAGTACGGCCTGCTTCGATGGGGCCATCTCCAATGCCTTCCTAGTCAGCAGTTGAGTAAATCAGGGCTGTGTCCTTGCTCCAACCCTGTTCGGGATTTTCTTCTCGATGCTTCTCCAGTACGCTCCAGTATGTAGGTTGTACAGAAGGTGTCTATGTCCGGACGAGGTCAGACGGCAAACTCTTCAACATCGCCAGACTCCACGCCAAAAAACGGAAGCTGCTGTTTGCAGACGACACTGCTTTAAACATCCCACAGGGAAGAGGGCCTCCAACATCACAAGCTGGAGCCTGACCACCTGCCAAGAGAAATCCTTTATAGAGATCTGCGGCAGGGCGTCCGTCGCGTGGGTCGACCGCTGCTGCGCTACAAGGACGTCATCAAGTGAGACTAGCGAGCTGCACTAATCGACACCAGTGCATGGGAGGACATCGCCAAACACGGAGACACATGGCGGCAAAGTGTCAAAACGGGGGTTTCAAAGGCGGAAGCGAACACTAGAGTCCAGACTACATGCAAGAGAGCGGCGATGATTGAACGCGCAGCCTCTGCGCGCGCTTCTACAAGGCACGTCTGCGCCACCTGCAACAGAGACTGCCACTCCAGGATGGGGGTACACAGTCATACAAGATCCTGCCCAAATCCCCAGCGCTAGCCATCGCCTCTTCGAGACGAGGATGCCACTCTAATCAAAGCTAAAAGGCTTAAAATTGGAGAATTTAACTACGCTTAACTAGTTCTTTTATGTTGTGAAGTCAATTTGTAAATAGCATGATGCATTGTGTGAAAAAACTTGTATGTTAATGAAAGAAAATGTAAGCAATGACGTCAGCAAAGATTACGTTAATGGAAGCTGCACACGTCCTCAAAATAACCTCAAATTTAGGGTTTTCGACAAACTCGTCGCCAGAGCCCGCTTTTCTTTTGGTCAGCACCGAGAAAACGGGCGCTGGCCACTTCCAATTTATGCGCAGTCGCAGTGAAGGTCCAATTTTGTAACCGTTGACAACCACTGTTGTTTCAAATTTCTGAGCGTGCGCACACGAGCCGGAAGTCCCGTGATTTGCGGACTGCCGGCCTTGGAAGTGACCAGAGTCCGTCCAAAAGAACATCGGACTCTGGGGACGAGATTGGATTTTTGATAGCTTATCAAAGTACCGGATTTGATAATGAAACTACCGGAAATGGTTATTTTCCGTTGTAAGGCCGATTGCAGGTGTATTGAGAGCGAACCCTCAAGGAGGTCTGAGTCCCCTATAAATTATACTCTCAAAGAAACTCTCAGAAATGTTGTTGATATTCCTGAGTTTGGAGAAAAAAAGGAAAGCTAAACTAATCGCGTGGATGAAATGCCAAGAGATCGATTATTCCGTTTACTAAGCAAAAGAAGGCGATGTGACTTCTTGTTTGTTTGAAGAATTTACTGTGCTTGATTGTCTTGTGTTTCTTTGGCCCTTTTCTTCCCTGAGACACCAAAGTCCAAAAAGTAAAAAAAGAAAAAGATAATTTATAACGTTTAAGTACAGTACGTGAAATGGTAAAAAACCGGACGGCAAAACGTCGGGCTTCTGTCCTCAAATGAAAACCCTACTTATTTAACCAGTTTGCGTCGTGCATCACGACGACGAGGACAAAGACGAGGAAGACGACAACTTTATTAATGTTCTTTTTTTGTCCTCAGTGACTGGGGGATTTCTTTCCCCCAACACACCCATCAACCTCACAATGATCGAGGGAGAGCCGTTCCTTCTTCCTTGTCCACCGCGTGCATACAGCTACCCTCGAGTGGAATATGAGTGGATTACAGGCACAGGGCAACCGATTCCGGAGAGCTTTGGGCCTCGAATCCTCACAGAGCCAAACGGTGATCTGCTGTTTTCGTCGGTTGAAGCGAGCGATTTCTTCACCTTTATGAACCCGCTAGCAGCTCCACTGAGATGCAGAGCTCGTGGCCTATTCTTTGATACGGTTCTTGGCCCCCCTGTATATTTTTACGTCAATAGCACATCTGGTAAGAAAGAAAGAAAGTGAAAAGCTGCAAACGGCAAAAGGTTTCCTTATATTATTTTATGATTCACACATTGCTCAACAATCTTCAGTTAATTAACGTTACAAAAGGTTGAGCATTCAGATGAAGGAATGGCTGGTTAAAGGAACCTCCACTCTCGCTACAGCCTGATAAGTTTAAACCAGGGGAACAAATGTGTGTAAGCAAATTTGTTCGATTTTTTTTTTCAAGAAAAAGTCGCTTAGTTCCACGTCGCGGCCATCTTGAATAATTGTGACGTGTTATGGTTGCCCTATTGTTATGGCACAAAGAGCTTTTGCATAATAACAATAGGGAAACGGTAACGCGTCACAATTCTTCAAGATGGCGGTGGCCGCGAAATTTGAAAACAAAAATAGGCGATTCTAAGACTTTATTTTATTTCGGATTCAAACGCCTTCTTTGAAAGTGTTTTATTCCCATTTGACTATGGAGGTTATTTCCGGTGATTCAAAGTTGTAATTTTATTGGAGTGGAGGCTCCGTTATAAATTACAGGGAGGAGCGAAGCTTATGAAGTGAATTTGGAATTATTTGTGAGGAATTATTTATTCTTAAAACCAAGCAAAGTTAAATAATCATGCAAAAACCAACCACTTGTTTGCAATAACCCAGAGAATAAATTAGACGTTTAGGACAAAAATCTACGTACTCAGAATATTGAAAAAACTAAAAAAGCTGAGTGGTGACACGAATAAATATTTTTGCATTACGGTTGTTACACTATAAGTGTTTTCACGTGACGTCATCGCCGCCATGTTTTTGGACGCAAACAAAAGGTCTCTCATTAGCTCCTTTTGTTCGTCCACTAGCAATTATACATTGCAGCATTGTTATCTGTGTCTCTAGAGATTGGTTGCAAACCACCTATACAAGAAGTAAAAGCTTAACGGAAAAATGAAAATAGAAATAACAAATTAACTGAAGAAAAACCAGAAATTTCTCGGGAGAAACTAGTAAGCCGCCATTCGCTGTTTCCCCCATCCCATAATGCAATACGCTTTGGGGGGCTCTTTTCATAAAAAAACAATACAAGTAATTTACTCTTGGAACTGTATCATGCTTCAGTGAACTGGATATCCATTCTTTTAATGCAAATAACCCCCCAAGATGAACTGTATATGATGGGATTTGTGAAAAAAGGGGAATAACTGCATACCACCCGCTGAACTCTGTAGTACCCCGCTGACAAGTGAAAGCGTGTCACTGTTTAGGGCCATTTGACTGATGTTTGTTGTTCTTTCGAAATAGTCACACCGAGTCCCAGTTCACCTGTGAGGTTTTACACAAAGCCGCAGGGAGTATACACCGTTCTTGCGGGCGATCAGTTCTACTTGAATTGTACAGCGGGAGGAAGGTAGGGCACTTCCGTTAGGCATATATTACGTTTAAGCGATTCAGCCGGAGTACAGAACCAGGAACGATGTTACGGAGTTATCAATCATATCATTGGTTCAAAAGGAAATATAACGGTGCTACACGCGCGGAACTCACTTTAGAAAATATTTTAGCCTTCTCTGCGTTTAACCAAATTTGAAGTTTTTACCACAACGTAAACATACTCTGAGACCGCTTGTACCATGCAATTGATTTTTGGGATAGTTTGCCCACATTGTACAATGTGAAAGAGATGGAATTATCGCGAAAGACTCCCGATAGCTGGTGCAAAGTTATATTTTGAGGCGACGATGTCGTCGAATTTGCCGTCGTAGATCTTAAACTCCTTGCCCCGTCGCCATGTTGGTAGATGAAAACAATAGATCTCTCTTTTTTATATTTGTTGTTGGTTGACAAGCATTTGTCCATGATATCGATCATTGATACCTGCTCCTCTTGGAATTGGTTCCAAGCCACCTACAACATTGCAAATCCACGTGTTTTCAACGCTTTCGACATCCTTCCTCTTGGATCAATTCAGTTTAAAACTAGTCGCATTACGAATCAACTAAAATTAT
>NC_090886.1:5812719-5822719 GCF_036669925.1 Montipora capricornis | reverse complement strand
TTAAAGCGTTGTATCCATCGTGAGTGAATATGGACGTTTCTGACAGTAAATTTCTGAAAATGTACAAAATTAGTATTCTAAAGGGGAGGGGGAGGGGGAAAGGGAGGGTTGGAGAAGGGTCTCTCGATGTTCATAAACTTGACTCACTTCTGAGGGAAAGCAGAAATACCTTCCTCTCTTCCGATGGCACTTGTTCCTTTCTGGTAAAATTGTTTTTTTTTTCTGTTGATTTAGGTGCGCCCCTCCCTCCCACCGATGTACAGGTGACTAACTGCGCAAACCACACCACGAATATCACGTGGGAGCTGAGACTGCCTTCAGATATCCTTCCAACCGGCTTCATCATCGAGTCGAGGTCGAGGTCGAGGCCTGTTGGTCTTAACTTAAACCAGCGCCAATGGACTTCTTTTTCAAAAGTGGTCGAGATTCCAGTGGGCTTCAGTCGCTCTCACGAAGTCAACGACTTGAAGCCCTGGAATGAAATACAATTCCGAGTCCGAGCCAAAAACAGCCTCGGGTATGGATTTCCTGGCCGTATTGTAGACGGGTGCGTGACCAGTAGTAAAGGTAAGTATCTTATAAGTTGGGATAATCGTTGGGCGAAATAATAGATTAGAGAGCCTAAGCAGAGGAAGTCAACGACGTCATATTGGTCAAAAGATAACTTTGCCTACGTTTTCTGGTTTATTTCAAATTGTTTGAACATGGAAGTGCGTATCAATTTTCCAGGCTACAAATGGTTTAAACAATGTGATTCTTTGGAGTTAAAATTGGATTTTTAAGTTTCTTGCCTTTTAGTGAATTCGGGGTAGACGAAGTCAGTTAATAGTTTTTCTCGTTTGTCCAACTTCACGATCTAATGAAGGCCCAAAATGATGTTTTGTAAGGTGAATAAACCATTCCCAAATTCGACCTGCAAAGAGAGGTCGCTTACCTTATGTAATTTCACTTACTTGCCTTGTGTTTTAGCGCCTTTCTATTTCCCGAAGGACTTAAGATCCACCACCCTGTTCTCTGGAGACAGTATCATAAGGTTAAATTGGACGGTGAGTGATTGTATAGGTAATCACATGAATTCGAATGCAATCTGGAATGAATGATCTCGAGTAATTTTTGTCAAAGACTGAAAGAACATTAAATGCAATTTGAAACGATGCATTCAATTTTATGTTCCAAACTTCGACATTGATTATTAATCGTACTTAAACAGGAGAAACGCTTGCGTATTACTTAACACACAAAAATTACGTCATCTGTGGTTCGCATTTGATTGGCCATCTGGGAATTTCCTTTGATGATTGACCTATCAGAATGCTCAGTTTGTTTCCTCCTTTTTCACTGAATCACATTATTTTTTACGCTGTATTACGCAACAAATGCGTTTACCTTAGCCAATCAGAATGGATAATTTTCTCACGTACTTTATTATAAAAAAAAAAAAAAAAAAGCAGATAATTTGATTTTTCCCTATGTATTTTAATTTTAAACTAAGGCACTTGGTACACCTTTACGTGTATCTTTCAAAGATGTTGTCAATTGCATATTGGTGACATAAAGGCCCAGGCGCACGACCTCAACATTTGCTTCAACATGCATTTGTTCGATTTGAATCGGTGTATAATGAGTTTAAAAGCCTTTAAACTTTGCTTTAAAGGGGCTAGGTCATGCTATTTTAGGTAATTTGTTTAATTTTGTTAATAATGAGCTCTAGACGTCAAATTGGCAGAGCAAGAGTCTTTCATTTGCAAAATCACGGCCACATAACAACTGAGAATGATTTTCCAGCTTTGTGATGACATTTTGATATAGACTGATATAAATTTGAAAAAAGGTGGGCCGACGTTTTTCAAATTTACCCAAATTCAATCCATTTCAATCCTCTCCAGTTTTGTCCATCCATGTCCCTTCTTGGCTTCCCTGTGCTTTGTTAGAGTTCTTCTATAGTTTTGAACAGTTATTTTAATATTTTAGTTAATTCTATGACCATTCGATCACTTCTGAAATTGCCTAAAATTGCGTGACCTATCTGGACAAATTGCGTGACCTAGCCCCTTTAACAACCATTCAACATTTCTTTTGTTATCGCGAATGTTGCTATGCATGGAGTTGAGGCCGTTTTCTCTCCTCTTTCGAACATTGTTAGGTATGGGCGTGCGCATTAATTGGTCTCTCAATTGGCTGAAGGGGAATAAACATCGTTTTCGTTTTCTCTTGGGACCATTGGAAGTCCCAAGAGAAACAGGAATCAACGCTTATGCAAAATTCGGGTGGACAAACAAAGAGTATTATGGTATTTCCCGCTTCGGCCAATGACGTATCCATGTCCGTATCCAGAGTAATAACCGCGGCTGCAGCCTTGGACTGAATGCCAGGCCTCTCGTGAAGTTTTGTTGAATCAAATGTTGATGTTGTGTTGACACCATTTGCCCACCCCAGCAGCAGAAACCCATAAGGGTTGAAACGTGTAACGGCCCCTTGTGTGTTGGGAAACAAGCTTCTGAATATTCGATTTGCTAAGTACCATATTTGGAACAACAAGAGCGAGGGGTTTCCAAATATGGTACTTAGCACTGAAACATTCAACCAATCAGTTCGCACTGAATATTCGGAAGCTGTGAACGCGCGTTACACGTTTCAACTCTTATGGGTTTCTGCCAGCAGTCAACATCTTTCAACAAAATCGAAGGGATGTTGAAGCAAATGTTGAAGCCTTTTGCTCGGGTCTTAAGCAACAAAGACCTCTGCGGGAGCGAGTACGCCAAAAAAGCTCAACGAAGAAAAACAACGGGTTCTGCACACTCCGCACTTGCGTTGTACATGTTAGTACATTTCTGTCGTTATTTTACTATGTACAGAGAACCTAAACAGGGACGACGGCGAAATCTGTGAAAACGTTTTGTAAAAATATTCTTTGATTGCACCTAGCGTCAAGGCGCCCATGTTTGTTGTTGGAAAGAACAGCAAAGAAGTAGCGAAGAACGTGACTCTATTATCACGCAAAACTTGCATTTTCTATTGTTTTGGCACCAACATGGCCGTCTTATCAGGTGTGTGCAATTAAAGGATAACTTCTGGTTATTGAAATCATTTCGCAATTACTACAAGTCATTCGGCATGGAAAGTGTGTATGAACTTTCCAGGTATAAAGTTGGAGTGAATAGTAAGGTTTTTTAGTGAGAAAAATGGCACTTTATCGCCGTGTGTTCATGTCCTTCATTTGACCTCGAATTTGATGATTTAGCGCTGTTGTCTGGACGAGAAAGGTAAGGTAAAGAACCAAAATCACCCAAGAGTAAGGCCAAATAGACCATAGACCTTATTCATAAACGGCGGTCAATTTATAATTCTTTTGCCCACGTGCAATTTAGCCTACCAAGCCTCATTTTAGAGCAAGAAATCTTTTCAATTCACTGTATGGTATCGAGGCTTGGTAGGCTAATTTGCACTTTGACAAAAGAATTATAGATTGACCGGCATTTATGAATAAGGTTTATTTTACGTTACAGTTGTGTGCTCAGTTACCTGGCCTTTGAATGAAAGTGAGTCTGGAGTTGACCTTGCTTGGGTAGAATCCTCACTGCTTTTCTTTTGTTGATGATATTGTTCCCATGCTAATTAGTAGGAATTTACATAAGAAAAGCAGTGAGGTTTCTATCAAAGCAAAGTCATCTCCAGCCTCACCTTCATTCAAAGGCCAGACAACTAAGCACACAACTGTAAAATGGTGTATTGACCATTTCGGACTTCATGTCTGCCTCCTCTTCAAAGCGAGTCTAAGTGCAAAGTTTTTCTTATGAAAATTAGTTTTCATTCATATGTTAAGTAGAACTAATTACCATCACAAAAACTTCGCACTTATCAGAAATAAAACACAAACAGCGGTGACAAAGATCAGATATAAACGCATACTTGAAATTATCTTTTACTTGACTTTCGTATGCTTCTGCATACATCTTCAGAAGTGACGGTTAATACAAAATTGGAGTTTAAATATACAGGATCACTAATTAATTTATTAACTATTAACTATTAACTATTAAGTACAACGGAGGTGACAAAAACTAATAAAGACACAGCTTTTCGCTGCTAACATATTCATTTAAGCCGACCTTAAAGAGGAGAGGAGAGGTTGGAGTTGACCTTGTCATGATCTCCTTTCTCATGTTAACGATGTTGTTCTCATGCTAATTAGTTGGAATTAACATGAAAAAAGCAGTGAGGTTTCTATCAAAACAAGGTCATCTCCAGCCTCACTTTCATTCATAAGCCAGGTAACCAAGCACACAACCGTAAAATATTCTATTTCCCTTTTTTGTTACATCTATTTAGAAATCACTGGTGATCCTTGCAATCTGATTGGCTCTCAGCAGTGAGATTTATTCACGAATCGCACAATTTTTTGCTCTAAATCGTACCATTTCTTAGCAAATAAAAAAAAAAAAACACTAAAACATAGCAGCCGATCAGATTTCCAGGTTTGTTTAAAATAACCAATCATATTGCAGCAAAAGAAAAGACAAAGAAAGCCATTGTGTGGCGAGTTTTACAACTTTGGTTCCCAAAGAGTTTTTTAAAATGTATGAATTTAAATACTCAGTACAGTTTCTGAATGATAATGATAATGAGCTCCTTCAGGCCAAAGACCTACATTTAGGGGAGTTTCCAACTTTCAGTGTCCATTTTATGTCCGCTTTTTTTCAAACCGGCAACTGGGTCAATAAAGTTTTGGTACTGACTAAAATCCTGTATTTGAGCAATTAAACTGTGCCATCGCCCAGAATGCTATTGTCTTAGGCGACATGTACTTACAGTGACCAGTTTCTCAATGCGCGGAATAATTATTGCATAGATTAAGCTTTCGGAATTCCGACTGTTCTCGTCAATGAATCGGTGGCTGTCAATCAAAGGATCTAATGTGTGAAGTAAATCCCAAGGTGTAATAAAGTTAACAAAAGCGCCCTAATTTAAAGGCGGTCCGCGCTCTTCAGAAAGGATTTTGTCAACAAAGACGTGTGCAAGAACATTCTCTTTCTTCTTTTTTTTTGACTTTTCTCTAATCAATTTTAAATTTTAGCGCCGGCGCGCGTAAAGAGTTCCCGGATGTGTCGCGGCATTCTGGGCGATGCGTTTTCCAAATGGATGTAATAAAGTGGTAATTGAACTGAGTTGAAGTCATATTTTAGATGACCCTCTCGTAGCTGTAGTTTTCAATGAACAGAATACATACCTCTTACCAACCGAGTTCGAGGTCCGTACTGTAAGTTACGGACCGCGTTTTTTTCCTGTTGATTTATGGCCCAAGTGCTTAGCGCACCGGCCATAAATCAACGGGAAAAAACGAGGATCTGTAACTTAAAGTACGGGCCGAGAAAAGGGAATTAGTGAGACATTCATTACACGTCTGGGCCCAGTTGTTCAAACGATGGATAGCTCTATCCGCCGGATAAGTCACTATCCAGTGGATAAGTAACAGCGAAACCATTTTCGCTATCCATTGGATAGTGATTTATCCGGTGGATAGCGTTATCCACCTTTTGAACAACTGGAGCCTGAAGTTATAAGGCGCTCGGGAAAGTAAACTAGTTAAAGTCGGGCGGAACGTTCAACTGCCACAAATAATTGCCTCGGTCATGCGTTAAAATACGAAAACGAATAAATATATATAAATTTAGCCAAGCCTAAAAGCGGAGCTTCCGGGTTATTTAGTCTTACAATAATTTAACCTGGCCAGCAAAGGTGACACACCACAACACCAACCCAATCTCAACCTCAAAGCTCTTCTCTTTTGCGAATGACTGAGAGAGAAAAGAGCTCTGGGGAACCCTGAAACAAAGTGTCTTCCCATTGGATTTCGTGAAGAACAATGAAAAGCGTCTCTGATTGGTGCATCCATGTTAGCAAGAGGCGTTGTAAGGTTCAAATAGCCAATTTTTGGCTATAAGAACTCTACGGTGCATGTTCTCCTACACGAGGTTTCCAGAACCTCGGCTCATGCGCAGACATAAGATCCGAGGCTCTGGTGACGAGAATGAACACTAACCCGGTGTGGCCAACAAATAACACCTGCGCACAAGCATTTCACCAGGTCAATTAGCAACCATTGACAGCTGTTTCGGCCTTGCTGGGCCTCATCAGCATGGCGAATCTAACATACCAAGCGAGTGTTTAGGCACTCCTTAAAGTGGCAGCTCCACATACAACACGTGGCATGAGTTGGGAACTGCATAGCCGTTCTCCCACCGCAAGCATGATGTGTTTGCCACACCGGGTTGGTGTTATGGTGTGTCACTTCGTTTTTTTTTGTTGTTGAAATAAACAGCTGAGCTCAATGAGCTCTAAAATTGAGCCCGCAATATGGCCACGTGATACTGATCAGCGAATACTTTGATTTGACCATAACATGGATGTCCAATATCAAAGACTGGCTGGAGTATGGCCGTCTCGATGAACTCTAAAATTAAGCCCGCGATATGGTCACGTGATACTGGTCACATTGGCATACGTGGATGGGTGTACGTACGGTCGTACGGTGACCAAAACCGAATTTTCTCGTACAGATGGGTTACCATATTTTCTTAACCATGGTGCTCCGCACACATAAAGGACATAAAAAACTTGCCAGAAAATGTTGCATCAACATGAAATTCATTTAGCGGGCCTTTCGGAGGGCAGTTGTACTATAGAGTACGGCCCGATAAATTAGCCAATCATAGAGCGAGTACTATCCGAGCGATATATATACCGCTTACTAACCGAGTTCGAGGTCCGTACTGTGAATTTACGGACCAAGTTAAAGCGCTTGGGCCATAAATCAACGGGATAAAACAAGGCTCTGTAATTTTAGAGTACAACTGCCACAAAGATTGTCGTGTCGAAATCCGAAAAAACCAAATCTTCCTGGCTGTTTGGAATACTTGCTGCAAGAGTCAAACAGTTTTACACGTTTATGTAACAGAAACGACATGAGAAACTTGCTAGAGAATGTTTTATGGAAATTTCAAATTTAGCAGGCCATACTGTAGAACACGACCCGTTAATTTAGCCAATAACAGTGCGCATACTATCTGAGAGATAAATTAAAAAAATAACTCGACAAACACATTTTCTATTCTTTTTAGCCTATTGATGAGCTTGACTGGAGCGGGCCTAATTGTGTCTACAGGCTTTTCTATCGTCAAAATACTCCCAGCTCACCATGGAAAAATGTGACAATTACCAACTGCGGCCGATCTGCTCATACCTTTTTTGGATTGCTGCCTAACACCGAGTATGAAGTCGCAATTAGAGCGGAAAATTCAGTGGGTGCTGGACGCAGCAGCCCTACCATCAGAGTTCGCTCAGGGCAGAGACAACCGTCGCCTCTTGAAAATGTTACCGTTGTCCGTGTGAACTCAAGTTCCGTGGAGTTAGAATGGAGTGCGATACAGGTCCTCTTCCCCAGGACAGTGGATGGTTATGTGGTTGGTATTCTTTCATTGCAGAATTGGGTAGGAAATTTTTAACCGATTTGAGTAGCATTCAATCTGCTTATTCTTATTAACTGGTGTGTTGACTTTCAGATCTTAGCTGCGGCAGGGAATGTGTTCCCAGATATAGACGAGCCAGGTCTAGAAGCCGTTCTACCAGGCGGTACTCTAAAAAGAAGAAAAAGAAGTGCTGGGATACCGGAAATAGAAAGAACACTGTCGAATAACACTATCGCTGTTCTAGTCAATGCAAGCCTCAGAGGGGTCGTGACAGGACTTAAACCTTGGACCACCTATGAGGTGGCAGTTGCGGGATATAACAACGCAGGATTGGGAAATCCGAAAATTCTCACCGTTACGACACTTGATTCAAGTAAGCTTACTTCCTTTGTGTGTCTTGGAACGAGACAAAGACGTAGACCATTAAAACGCAAAACCAAACGGGGCTTATGTCTTGCGGGACTAAGTCAACCTCGTCCCCAGGACGCTTTTCCCCAAAGCCAGCGCCCTGGGAACGAGGTTGGGACTGAGTTTGTAGTTAAGTGGATAGCTTATGCTGAAAGACCATCTTGGTTAAAGTAGGTCAGGAACGATGTGCTCATTTTATCCACCCGGGTGGCCAATCGCGGCCCGCGATTAGGCTCTGACTCGGAAACGCAATTTTTTGGATAGCCTCTTAAATTGAAAAGCGGACCAAGTGAAGACAATCTATTGCCTCCTAAATCGCACTTTTTCCGAAATTACATCCAGGCTACCCGATTTCATGCCTTGCGAACATTTTCTTTTTTCATGTTTTTTTTCTCTACCAGAGGACTCGTACTTCCTTTTGTCAATGAGAATCGTCAGTGAAGACTTCACTGAGGATCTTAAAGATCGGTCCTCAAGCAAATTCATAAATTTGGAAAGAAATCTAACCACCGAGGTAAGGAAAGTGGTAAATAACTTTACCCCGAATGTGGGCCTATGTTTTCAACTGTTTTGGCAATAAGCCGAAGGCCTCGTCAAACAGTCCTTTAGTTAGTCTGCAGTGCAGACGTGTTTTGGTGGTCACGAGCTAAGCATAATTCTCCTCGGGATTTTTGGTCGCCATCTTGAATTTCTGAAGCAGAAGAAGTTTGGGGAGAGGAATAAACTGCCCCCAAGAGGGTAGGTCAAAGGCGGGAGAGGTGAAGGGGCTCGTTTCACTCTTCCCATTCCCTCGCGACATTCATCCAACATGGCTGCTCGATAGAGTTTGGGCCCCCCGATAAGACGAGCCCTTGAGTGTTCATAAAATGTGGGACGTTTTTTTCGTAAAGAGAAGGACACTCCTTGACTGCACCTGACGTCACAGAGGCCATATACATACATACATATCTTTATTTGGTTAAGCAGGTGAATGAAATGAGCAGCCAAAGGCTGATGTGGACCTGCTGTATACTAATTACTAATTTAAAAATCACCAGATAGAATCAATAGATGTGCATGTAATGATTTGAAATAAACGAATAGAAAGCTAATTAAAATGCGAGAGGCTAAAGTATACATACAAGTCCTAAGACTAATCAGAAAGTTAAAAGATCTAACCTGATAACAGGAGATTGTATAAAGCTAAAAATAAATATACACAATGCCTTTATGTCCAGTTGTTGGTGCCTTAAAAGAGAAATTATTTATATCTTTAGAGAATCGCCTCAACATTCAATTTAACAAACGTGTCAATTCATTTAAGGATGACCAACTCAAGGGCCCACAGACGGATTTTTCGCGCGTTGCTAAGGAAGTGAAATGTTACTTCCGGTAACTGACGTCATTATATCATGATCTGACAAGAAAACCCACTCACAAGCCAAAGTCACCGCAAAAACTGTTGTTTCCATCAAAGGTTTTTCCTCGCCCTTCCTCGCGCTCATTCTCAGATCAACTGCGCATGCGTAAACGAACTGACTTCCGGTTTGAGAAAAAAGCTATATTTCCGGCGGTTTTAAATTTAATTTTTTTTTACATGGCACGTTGCACCCCCAAATACAGAATATAGCTAAGCATTGAATTTTTAAAATCATCTTTTTTGAAAAAGTTATGGGTATTTCAGTATCGTTTATGTCTTTAAAACGAAAATTTTTCAAAATGAAAAGAAAACCATGCTTGGCTGGATGCAAAAACGAATACAAATTATCAAACCATCGAATAAATACCCAAATTGCGTAGCACGGAGACAAATTTAGAGTTTTCATTTATTAGTCACGTGACCATGGGCGTGGAATGATGACGTCATATTAAGCTCACTGGTTTACAAAAGTTGGAAACTGACCGCAACAATGCCAAATTCTCTCAAATTACTTAAACATTACATCCTTAGCAACGCACCCCAAAAAACACGTCAGTGGGCCCTTAAAGGGCTTTATAAGGTAGAGGCATAATCAGAAAATGACTAAGTTGGGCTAGCGAAAATGACATTTGCTCAAAAGTGACTAAGATGGGGTCTATGATTGGCCACAGAATCGACGATAATGAGGTAGGGGTTCGGAGAGGCCAGCGGCACATACCCAGCAAAA
>NC_090886.1:5800219-5807719 GCF_036669925.1 Montipora capricornis | reverse complement strand
CATTGGGTATACTTTCGTTAACCGCTGCAAAATAAAGATCATTCCATGCTTCCCAGTTAGCATTAATGTCCTGTTGTTCTAACGTAAAATACCAAGGTGAATAACTGAACAGAGATCTTAGATGGTTCCAGTCTGCCTTGCTAAACGCATAATTTTCTTTCGTTGAGATCCGTTGTTGGTAGGGACGAGTGTTTACGGTAAATGTTATTGAATTATGGTCAGAGAAAGGTTCACTGACTTCCAAGTTATTTATCAGGTCGATGTTTGTCGTCAGTACTAGGTCTAATATGTTATTTTCGCGGGTAGGCTCGTCAACCATTTGATACAAGAAATTGTCTTTAATTATATCGGACAGAAGGTGGTGATGCTCAGATGATTTTGTAGGATGGCTCGTAGTCCAATCAAACTCACTTAGGTTAAAGTCGCCAGTGATGAGAAGATCTGTGGTTGTAATAGAAGAAAGACATGACCGAAGGTCTTCAAAGGGCTTCAAGTCACTATTAGGTGGCCTGTAAAATGTCCCAATCGTTAATTTCTTCTCGCCGTCAGCAATTATATCAACAAAGAGTAACTCGGAAGGTAGATCTTGATGTTCTCGTATTGAGGTGATCATGCCTTTCTTCGTCGCTATCAAAACACCACCGCCATGTCTAGCTCCATTACCAGCGCGGTCTTTCCGATAAACTGTGTAATCGCTGCCGATGACCTCCTCACTTGAAATTGAACAGTCTAAATGTGTTTCAGTTAGAACAACGATATCTGCTTGAGTATTAGCCAGTTCCAGTTGTAGTTTAGCAACTTTGTTGACAATGCTCCTGGCAGTTGTGTAGAATACCTTCAACTTCGAAGTGTCACCCTGTCTTTGAGGTCGTATTGTGCATTCAGGCACGTAACCAGGATTAGTTTTTACGTCGCCACTGCATAGAATCTTGTAAACAGCTGGATTAAATGCACAGGAAGCATTTGAGTAGTATTTAATAGCCTCAAGAGAAACTTTGAACGCTGGAGCCTCTCAAGTTTTCGAACGCAACCACGTGGAACGACAGCGAACACTCCAACATCGACATACGTTCTGAAAAATACTCGTGGCTGAAAAATAATCTTTCCTGATTGTGCACAATGGTAATAATGATCGAGGAAGCCATTGTGCGGAGGAAAATTGCACAGAGAGGCACAGAATATCGCCAGGAGAACGGAAGTCGCTAGAGCATAACCATCCGCCATTATCCCCACTCGAAGTCCCATTACTCAGTAGAATTACTCAGTAGAATTGCTCAACTAGTAGCCCAACTGTTCACCTTTGTGCTCCTTTACATAGAAAAATCTCGATTCCTTTTGGTCAAGACCATACAATCACTCAATCTGAACAAAGTTAAGACGCGGTCTCCTTCGATTGAACGCAACTAGGAAACTTTAGATAGAAGGACGCGGACGACCACAAGTCCAAGTTTACTGAAGTCGTATCTTAGTTGTCTGGCAATTTACATTTATTTTGTACTCAACTCTGCACAGTCTTCAGGTAAAAAAAAATGGAAATGTGACAGTGAAGAATTATTTGAAAGTAAGCTTCTTCAGGGTCTATTTTGTGCTTCATAATTACCGGTCAAAGGTCTTCCGAGAAGGGAATCCTGAATTGTGAGACTGAAATTTATTTAATTGCTCTTGTGTTTCTTGTTTGCACGGACGCAATTAAAACAGGAAGGGTTTATTTTCCTCTGATAGCAAATATTTTGTTTGTTTCAATAATTTTCCAGTTGATAATTATGTGGCTATCCTTGCATACGTATGTTTCATCCCTGCCAAGGGACTCATCAGAGACCTTTCGGCTAACTCGTCAAACATCGCATTTGAAGTCCCGCTAGCATCAAAATGATGGTGGCAATCTGGCCTTGTATCACATAAGGATTCCCAATTGCGTAATCTGCCAATTAACAACTTGAAAAAGTGTAAGAATATCACAATAGATAATGATGTGGCTAGCCTTACATACGTATGTTTTATCTACATTTATGTCCATCCATGCTTCTCTTTCCTTTTGCAGTATTTCGTTTATGTTGTTTAACAGTTTTAAGTGGTTATTGCAATGTTTGATTCTACGTTTTGGGCATTTTGGGAAAAAAAGGAGAGGAAAGCAACTTATTAAGTGCCTAGTCGTTCTAGTGTTGGAGCACTAATTGGGGACACTGTAAACTGAAATTAACAATTAACACAAAGCAAGGCAAATGTTCAGGGGGAAACCAGAGTACCCTGAGAAAAACCTCTTGGTGCAGAGTAGAGAACCGACAAACTCAACTCACATATGACACCGAGTCTGGG
This sequence comes from Montipora capricornis, assembly GCF_036669925.1. Taxonomy (NCBI): domain Eukaryota; kingdom Metazoa; phylum Cnidaria; class Anthozoa; order Scleractinia; family Acroporidae; genus Montipora; species Montipora capricornis. The sequence continues at coordinate 5,805,403 of NC_090886.1, read as the reverse complement.
AATAGAACCAGAGCCCCATTGGTGGGTGGCGAGTGCTGTCACCATTGCGCCATCCCTGCACCCCAAATCACGGAATTTTATCATCTTGAGTAACTTAGCCCCTTTAAAGAAGAAACGAGTGAGTTTCACTCTAGAGCGTGTTTTGTTATCTTTGAACTGAATTTATTACCCAAGCTTAAAAAAGTAAAAGACCTCAAAACAGGACACGACATTACAAAATAATTCAACGTGTGAACGTGTGAGCCAAAGGGCCATTGCTGGCATGACGTCTGGGTGACCCCTAAAATGGTCTACATCACCCCCTCCCCCCTACTTAAAAAACATTTACTGGAACGCTAACGTTCAATACCGTCAAACTCAGTTCCTTTTGTTTTTGTGCAACACGTATCACAGGAAACCCAGTTTACGCTCAGGGAGCGTCTAGTTTCAGAAGGGTTAGGTTTGTTTGAGGTGTGGCCTGGACCTTTGTCGTTAGCTGTATAAAATTATTTGTTAGCGAATGTTATCACATGGTTTCAGCTCGGTCTTATGACAAATAATTTAGATTATTATTCCACTCTTATGCCATTTTACCATATTTGGTCAAGAGAACGCGCAAAATATGAGACGGTAATACACTGTAGTGTCCCGGTTTGACCGGTTTAGACAAGAGCAAATACGGACGCCTGAGAATTAAGCTTGTCATCGGCTTGTCTCTCGTCATAAACATTTTAAACATTTTATCTAAGCAAGCGGCGACTGGGTGGTCCTAGTGGTTAGGAGTGGTAGCAGGTGAGCAACTAAATGATTGTAAATTCGAGTCCCGAGTCTGATTAGCTGGGTTGTGTTTTAAAAGAAAAATGTTCAATTCCCAGGGTCATAAAATAATGATAATTGTGGTACCAGTCCCAGATTCTACGACTTCCGGAGTTCATATACGAGTCATCAATGTACTTGACATGGGGGCGGTCAAAAGCACTACATTCGAAGACTCTTTCTGGGAAGCTTTATTAAAGTGGCTCTACTTAGAGAATGTGTCCCTTCGTATCGAACAGAAAGAAGCAACAGGTAACATCATAGTTTTAACCGAAGACACTCTGATCATTTCACTGAACGGCTTCGCGCCAGCTGACACTTTCGGCTCAAAATTTTACATTGTTCGCAAGCTAACCAATGAAAAAATTTGAATTTCTGATGTCTCCAGAGCCCTATGTTTTCTTGTGCGAAGGCCCCGCCGGCTAATAGAAAGGATGGGATCTGGGAACGAGAATGACATGGACCTTGTGGCGGCTGCTAGGGGTGCCTTATGGGTACTCTCGGCTTCGATGTCGTGAGCTGCGCCCTTCGCAATTCAGAGCACAGAATGCAAGAACGACTGATTAGAGAAGACATTTATTTATTTCTTTTGTTTTCCCTCGAACGATATATACAGACCTTTTCACCTTGAAGTTAACGGCGAGGGGAAGTCATTGCACTGCCAGACTCACGAAAGGGGCCATCTCGAATGACACTATCTAAAATGTTCACTACAAGCATAGCCTCCAACGCAGATGTTCTTAGGGCTTCGTCACGCGTTCCTCCTCCACGAACGTCTGCTGAAACGAAAACCACTTCCGTTCAACGGCTGTTTGCCCACTATTTAAAGAAACCAATCAGTATTGACTGATTGTGTTATGCATAGCCAATCACATGCTGCGAAAGAGTGCCATACAAATCACGGGTTTACCCAAAACTGGAAAACGGTCTCTGATTGGTTTTTCATTTCAGCAGGGAAAGCACAAGACGTTAGTGGGGAGGAACGCGCGGCGAAGTCCTAAGAACGTCTGCTTGGGAGGCTACTATAAGCAGAGACATTTTACAATCTGAAATTTGGAAATTTGATGTTGTCTTTTCAGACCCGGAAGTGTGATAGCCGACGTGCAGTTGGAAGCTGCCAGTCCAAATGCGAGTGTTGTTCTTGATGTCGTGTCCGGGATGAACAACCTGGGAAATTTTTCACTGGATCGGAATGAAACAAAGATGAAGATTGAACAAGGTACTATGTTCGGTTTTAGAATTCACTTCAATTAAACATGAAGACAATTTTAAAAGGAATCGCTTTCCAATTTGCTTTTATTTTAATTCATCCAAGGATGCAGAGATGCCAACTCCCGGAGATCTAAAATGTGGAGATCTTTTCTTTGCATCACCCTCTTCATTACCAACCCACCACAACCATCAGAAATTGGCACCCCCTCTCTTAAATTAACTCTACCCCTTCCCCAAGTCGCACAAGTTACCCCAGTATTTTGTTGATTTCCAGCCCACACCTTAAAACAAAAACGGGATAAACATACCTTTGTATTCGATACACGAAGTAAGTTTTTTCTTTCATCTTTCTATTGTATTTCTTAGCTGTCTGAATCCAAGGGCTCGTAGCCTAAGAGCTTCTTCTGAATACAAAAAAGTCTGCCGCCATGACAAATCGCCCTACACATAACTTGGCACCGCGCGAGAAAGTGGAAATCCGCGACAACTTGGAAATTTTTTTTCGCACTCTTAATGAAAGTAACGTTAAGGTGCGCCTCGTGAGTCCACAGCATTTTGACCACCGTGATGAAGAATATTAGGGAGCTTTAGCAACGACAACGGCGACGGCAATGAGAACGTCACAAATGTGCATATTTAGTGGGAAAAACAATAAATAGCTTTGCACGCGCTGTATGTGCGTTTTATTTTTGTCCATTTTTTGCCGTCGTCAGCAAAACAACAACGTGAAATAGACAAATTTGAGGTTTTATTGAGGACGTCAGCACTTGGAGATAAATTTTCATTTTCTCCCGTAAACTAAGCGTGACTCATATCAGTTTCATTCTGAGGGACTGCTACACCATTGTCATGTTTAAGAGCTTGGACTAGTCGAGAAGTGATTACAATAACGCAAATTTATGTTTTGAGGTGACGTTCTTGTTGCCGTTCCGTCGTCATTGCTAAAGCTCCCTATTGCTGTCGATAAGAGGACGGACAACGCTGAACCACGTTTGATTTGTAAAGTCTTAACTACTTTTGTCGCTTATTGCAGGGGCACCCAACGAATCTGTTCCTCACATTATCTGTTCCACAGAGGAATATTGCTGGCTGGCAAAAATACAGGTGTTTTGATGATCTGGCTGGGAAATTTTGTCATTGATAGACGTTTTGCCTGGGAATTACTAACTTTTCTAACATTTCAACCCGAGCTGGCTGTAGAGACTCTGAAGACTGAGGAGGACGACTAAAAAAAAAAAAAAAAAAAAAGAACCCTTCCCTCTCCCAGAGAGCGTACTCGTTTCGGATCGAGGGATTTGAAAGCACATGGAATTCTTGGCTGGAAATAATTTGATCAGCTGGCTGGGAAACCAACCAATCTTATCTAGCTGGCTGGGAAATTTCTTGTGTGTCTTGCTGGGAAAAAGGAACAGATAATGTTTTCCCAGCAACACTGAAAAACACCTGAAAATGCCTTCAGAACATTTATTTTCATTAACTGGGGTATAATAATACATTTTACAACAAATTGGTCGTTGGGTGCCCCTGTTATTGTAATGGAGGTACGGTCGTCACTGGATTACCCACCTTTGGATCTCGCATTGGAAATCGCTGAACGCTAAAAGAAGCCGACTTTCTTTAGAAACCCATGGGGGTGTTGAGTTCAGTTCCTTTGTTATTTATAAAAAAAAAATGTTACCTTTTACTGTTTTTGTCCGTAGGAATTCAAAATGTCATTGTCAGTGCGTCCAGTTCAAGGGTCAACGTGAGCGACAGAATAGTGTTGTTCTGCTTTGTGATTGGTGGACCTAACGACTTGAACATCACGTGGTATAAGGCAGGCAAAGTGATTGGCTTAACCCATCGCACCAAAGTCGAGACCATTTTACGTCACTCCAATTTGACCATCAGGGATGTGAGGCCGGAAGATGAGGGAAATTACACCTGTAATGCGGGGTGGGTATTTTTCTGAAAACCGCTGCTTGGCGAGGTAAACTCTGATATCCACCTTTAAAGTATTTTGCTATGACTTCGAAGTTTCTCTTTTGAAGGTGTTGTGTCACGAAATTGCAATTAATTTTGTGTCATTTTACCAATTACTCTCTAGGCAACTTAACGTTAACCCAGAAATTATTTTGAACAGAAATCAAGGGCTTCGTAGACAACAAAATGTCTGGCGAGCATACTTTAGTTAGAAACAACAGGGATAACCTATCTTTGAAAAACTCTTAGGCTGGACAGTTTTCAAAAAGCAAATTGACCTAATCGGCTAATTCGATGTTGTGCTCAATTTAAATCTGCCGGGTTAAGATTCTTCGTGTATTGTATTTGCATTATAATGTAGCATTCACATTTAAATGATAAATGGAAATACCTGGAACAAAGTGTTTGATTTCCCAAACGGCCTAGGGTCTGAATTGGGTAAAACATTGAGTTAGCCGATTTGGTGTATTGCAATCCATTTAAATCTCCCCCAATTTTTGCCATTCCTACTTCGAATCCTTTTGTATTTGCTGTTTTGTTGAAACCTTCTTTCAATATTTTAAATACAAAAGGATTCGAAGCAGAACTGGCAAGATTAATTTTGCGTTTTCCCTGATTTGGTTGCCTGTTCCCCGTCGCTCTATTTGGCTAAATTTGGTGACACAGCTCCTATTATACGCCTCAAAAACTGGCAATCAGTCAATTAACAACGATTGAAATGGGTAGCTAAAGTGTCAGGCTTTTTTCCCTTTTTCTTGTAAGTGTTAGGGAGGCCACTCTCATAAGGACTGTCGCACGACTATCGAATTTGTTTTCATTTTGTACGGTTTTTTCGTTATTTTAGCAAAGGCATTCAGAACAGAGCATCGAATATTTTCATTGAAGTAATTTCCCTGTGCTATCAATTAAACCACAAGCTGTCCTCCAAAGCGAGTTTGGTAAGTATTCATTATGAAATAACAGGCAGGAATTTATGAAATGTACTACATTTAAACTGCGGATATAAAATTTACTGAGAAGCAAGATTCATCGTCTTTGTTATGAGCAAGCTTAAAACAGTGAAAAGAGGCCTTTTTTAAGGAAAACCAGGGTGAAGATAAGAAAAGAGAAAACAAGAGGCAAAAATTGATCAAATTGTGAAAAAGAAAAAAGAAGATAAAGCAGACTATATTTATACCGGTATTTAAGGACCGGTGCCTACTATTGTTATTGCGC
>NC_090886.1:5773593-5791093 GCF_036669925.1 Montipora capricornis | reverse complement strand
TGTACAAAATTGAGAAAATATCTTTATTTTTGCCGCCTACTGTGCGCTTAAGTAAGCCAAGTACCCTGTTTGCTTTATGGACTATTTGTTCAACATGTTTTGACCATTTCAGGTCACTCGCCATAATAACTCCAAGATCTTTATAATTAGATACATTTCGTAACATGGTACCCGATATATTGTACCGTGTGGATCTTTTGTCATTGTTATGTGAAATTCTCATGACTTCACATTTGATAGAATTAAATTTCACCTGCCAAAGATCCGCCCATAGGTCGAGGGTGGTCAGATCTATCTGCAAAGCAATAGAATCTTCCACGTTATTTATCTGTGGATAGATTTTGGTGTCATCAGCAAATAATTTGGCAGTAGACGTGATAATGTCAGGTATGTCGTTCACCTAAATAAGGAACATAACCGGCCCCAGTATTGAGCCCTGAGGGACACCAGATATAACAGGCGACCAATCCGAGTACGATCCACGTATCAGAACTCTTTGTTTTCGATTGGTTAAAAAGTTCCTAAACCACAGGTGTAGTTGCCCATCTATACCGTACCTGTTGAGTTTAAAAGTAGGCGCTCATGGGGGACACAGTCGAACGCTTTTAAAAGTCCAGAAATATTACATCAGATACTTTTGACGAATTTCTTGTTAAGCTCCAGTCGTTATAACAGCTTAAGAGTTGCGACACTGTCGATCTGCCTTCCAAGTAGCCAAATTGGCTTGGGTTTAGTAGTTTATGTTCAGTCCAGAATGAGACAACTTTTGATGTTACAATCTTCTCAGCTGTTTTGCTAATGATGGATGTTAGCGAGATTTGGCGATAGTTTTCCTTTTGGTGTTTTGGTCCCTTTTTATGGACTGGAAGAATATGTGCAATTTTCCAGTCAACGGGCAGCGAGCCAGATTGGAACGACTTGTTAAATAGATTACAAAGTGATGTAGATAGTTCCAGTGCGCATTCCTTTAGGATACGAGCCAATAATTTATCAGGACCTGGGGACTTATGTATGTTTAGGTTTTTCAGATGTTTTTCCACTTCGCTAGGTGTACATAATACGTTGCATAACTTTTCATCGATAACATAATCGAATTCCAGAAGAGTCTTTTGTTCATGTGTGAATACCGATGCAAAATATGCGTTCATGCGTTGTGCAATCTCTTGATCACCTGTGATTTCTGCACATCCTTCTTTTAGGAACACTAGGTCGTTAGTACCTTTTCTTAATGATTTCATTTAGTTCCAAAAAGGCTTGGAATTATTCTCTACTTGTAATTTATCAGCTAGTGTTTTAAATTAAAATAGCTCCATTTGGCTGTGTTACATTTCTTTTTCAATGCGTTGTTCAAAATGCGATAGGCGACCCAATGATCCTCGCTGTTAGATTTTTGGGCCTTTTTATAGAAGTTTTTCTTTTTCCGGGCAATTTAATTAAGTCCTTCGTAATCCATGGAGCGATGTTTTTTCTTTTGTGACGGTCATTGGGTATACTTTCGTTAACCGCTGCAAAATAAAGATCATTCCATGCTTCCCAGTTAGCATTAATGTCCTGTTGTTCTAACGTAAAATACCAAGGTGAATAACTGAACAGAGATCTTAGATGGTTCCAGTCTGCCTTGCTAAACGCATAATTTTCTTTCGTTGAGATCCGTTGTTGGTAGGGACGAGTGTTTACGGTAAATGTTATTGAATTATGGTCAGAGAAAGGTTCACTGACTTCCAAGTTATTTATCAGGTCGATGTTTGTCGTCAGTACTAGGTCTAATATGTTATTTTCGCGGGTAGGCTCGTCAACCATTTGATACAAGAAATTGTCTTTAATTATATCGGACAGAAGGTGGTGATGCTCAGATGATTTTGTAGGATGGCTCGTAGTCCAATCAAACTCACTTAGGTTAAAGTCGCCAGTGATGAGAAGATCTGTGGTTGTAATAGAAGAAAGACATGACCGAAGGTCTTCAAAGGGCTTCAAGTCACTATTAGGTGGCCTGTAAAATGTCCCAATCGTTAATTTCTTCTCGCCGTCAGCAATTATATCAACAAAGAGTAACTCGGAAGGTAGATCTTGATGTTCTCGTATTGAGGTGATCATGCCTTTCTTCGTCGCTATCAAAACACCACCGCCATGTCTAGCTCCATTACCAGCGCGGTCTTTCCGATAAACTGTGTAATCGCTGCCGATGACCTCCTCACTTGAAATTGAACAGTCTAAATGTGTTTCAGTTAGAACAACGATATCTGCTTGAGTATTAGCCAGTTCCAGTTGTAGTTTAGCAACTTTGTTGACAATGCTCCTGGCAGTTGTGTAGAATACCTTCAACTTCGAAGTGTCACCCTGTCTTTGAGGTCGTATTGTGCATTCAGGCACGTAACCAGGATTAGTTTTTACGTCGCCACTGCATAGAATCTTGTAAACAGCTGGATTAAATGCACAGGAAGCATTTGAGTAGTATTTAATAGCCTCAAGAGAAACTTTGAACGCTGGAGCCTCTCAAGTTTTCGAACGCAACCACGTGGAACGACAGCGAACACTCCAACATCGACATACGTTCTGAAAAATACTCGTGGCCGAAAAATAATCTTTCCTGATTGTGCACAATGGTAATAATGATCGAGGAAGCCATTTTGCGGAGGAAAAATGCACAGAGAGGCACAGAATATCGCCAGGAGAACAGAAGTCGCTAGAGCATAACCATCCGCCATTATCCCCACTCGAAGTCCCATTACTCAGTAGAATTACTCAGTAGAATTGCTCAACTAGTAGCCCAACTGTTCACCTTTGTGCTCCTTTACATAGAAAAATCTCGATTCCTTTTGGTCAAGACCATACAATCACTCAATCTGAACAAAGTTAAGACGCGGTCTCCTTCGATTGAACGCAACTAGGAAACTTTAGATAGAAGGACGCGGACGACCACAAGTCCAAGTTTACTGAAGTCGCATCTTAGTTGTCTGGCAATTTACACTTATTTTGTACTCAACTCTGCACAGTCTTCAGGTAAAAAAAATGGAAATGTGACAGTGAAGAATTATTTGAAAGTAAGCTTCTCCTGTGTCTGTTTTGTGCTTCATTATTACCGGTCAAACGTCTTCCGAAAAGGGTATCCTGAATTGTGAGACTGAAATTTATTTAATTGCTGTTGTGTTTCTTGTTTGCACGCACGCAATTAAAACAGGAAGGGTTTATTTTCCTCTAATAGCAAATATTTTGTTTGTTTCAATAATTTTCCAGTTGATAATTATGTGGCTATCTTTGCATACGTATGTTTCATCCCTGCCAAAGGACTCATCAGAGACCTTTCGGCTAACTCGTCAAACATCGCGTTTGAAGTCCCGCTAGCATCAAAATGATGGTGGCAATCTGGCCTCGTATCACGTAAGGATTCCCAATTGCGTAATCTGCCAATTAACAACTTGAAAAAGTGTAAGAATTTCACAATAGATAATGATGTGGCTAGCCTTACATGCGTATGTTTCATCCACATTTATGTCCATCAATGCTTCTCTTTCCTTTTGCAGTATTTCTTTTATGTTGTTCAACAGTTTTAAGTGGTTATTGCAATGTTTCATTCTACTTTTTGGGCATTTTGGAAAAAAAAAGGAAAGGAAAGGAACTTATTAATTTTCTAGTCGTTCTAGTGTTGGAGCACTAATTGGGGACACTGTAAACTGAAATTAACAATTAACACAAAGCAAGGCAAATGTTCAGGGGGAAACCAGAGTACCCTGAGAAAAACCTCTTGGTGCAGAGTAGAGAACCGACAAACTCAACTCACATATGACACCGAGTCTGGGAATAGAACCAGAGCCCCATTGGTGGGTGGCGAGTGCTGTCACCATTGCGCCATCTCTGCACCCCAAATCACTGAATTATATCATCTTGAGTAACTTAGCCCCTTTAAAAAAGAAACGAGTGAGTTTCATTCTAGAGCGTGTTTTGTTATCTTTGAACTGAATTTATTACCAAAGCTTAAAAAAGTAAATGACCTCAAAACGGGACACGACATTACAAAATAATTCAACGTGTGAACGTGTAAGCCAAAGGGCCATTGCTGGCATGACGTCTGGGTGACCCCTAAAATGGTCTACATCACCCCCTCCCCCCTACTTAAAAAATATTTACTGAAACGCTAACGTTCAATACCATCAAACTCAGTTCCTTTTGTTTTTGTGTAACACGTATCACAGGAAACCCTGTTTACGCTCAGGGAGCGTCTAGTTTCAAAAGGGTTAGGTTTGTTTGAGGTGTGGCCTGGACCTTTGTCGTTAGCTGTATAAAATTATTTGTTAGCGAATGTTATCACATGGTTACAGCTCGGTCTTATGACAAATAATTTAGATTATTATTCCACTCTTATGCCATTTTACCATATTTGGTCAAGAGAACGCGCAAAATATGAGACGGTAATACACTGTAGTGTCCCGGTTTGACCGGTTTAGACAAGAGCAAATACGGACGCCTGAGAATTAAGCTTGTCATCGGCTTGTCTCTCGTCATAAACATTTTAAACATTTTATCTAAGCAAGCGGCGACTGGGTGGTCTAGTGGTTAGGAGTGGTAGCAGGTGAGCAACTAAATGATTGTAAATTCGAGTCCCGAGTCTGATTAGCTGGGTTGTGTTTTAAAAGAAAAATGTTCAATTCCCAGGGTCATAAAATAATGATAATTGTGGTACCAGTCCCAGATTCTACGACTTCCGGAGTTCATATACGAGTCATCAATGTACTTGACATGGGGGCGGTCAAAAGCACTACATTCGAAGACTCTTTATGGGAAGCTTTAAGTGGCCTCAACTTAGAGAATGTGTCCCTTCGTATCGAACAGAAAGAAGCAACAGGTAACATCATAGTTTTAACCGAAGACACTCTGATCATTTCACTGACCGGCTTCGCGCCAGCTGACACTTTCGGCTCAAAATTTTACATTGTTCGCAAGCTAACCAATGAAAAAATTTGAATTTCTGATGTCTCCAGAGCCCTATGTTTTCTTGTGCGAACGCCCCGCCGGCTAATAGAAAGGATGGGATCTGGGAACGAGAATGACATGGACCGTGTGGCGGCTGCTAGGGGCGCCTTATGGGTACTCTCGGCTTCGATGTCGTGAGCTGCGCCCTTCGCAATTCAGAGCACAGAATGCAAGAACGACTGATTAGAGAAGACATTTATTTATTTCTTTTGTTTTCCCTCGAACGATATATACAGACCTTTTCACCTTGAAGTTAACGGCGAGGGGAAGTCATTGCACTGCCAGACTCACGAAAGGGGCCATCTCGAATGACACTATCTAAAATGTTCACTACAAGCATAGCCTCCAACGCAGATGTTCTTAGGGCTTCGTCACGCGTTCCTCCTCCACGAACGTCTGCTGAAACGAAAACCACTTCCGTTCAACCGCTGTTTGCCCACTATTTAAAGAAACCAATCAGTATTGACTGATTGTGTTATGCATAGCCAATCACATGCTGCGAAAGAGTGCCATACAAATCACGAGTTTACCCAAAACTGGAAAACGGTCTCTGATTGGCCCGTAATCCACGAACGGAAGTGGTTTTTCATTTCAGCAGGGAAAGTACACTTGGCCATTTTCAGTAGACGTTAGTGGGGGAGGAACGCGCGGCGAAGTCCTAAGAACGTCTGCTTGGGAGGCTACTATAAGCAGAGACATTTTACAATCTGAAATTTGGAAATTTGATGTTGTCTTTTCAGACCCGGAAGTGTGATAGCCGACGTGCAGTTGGAAGCTGCCAGTCCAAATGCGAGTGTTGTTCTTGATGTCGTGTCCGGGATGAACAACCTGGGAAATTTTTCACTGGATCGGAATGAAACAAAGATGAAGATTGAACAAGGTACTATGTTCGGTTTTAGAATTCACTTAAATTAAACATGAAGACAATTTTAAAAGGAATCGCTTTCCAATTTGCTTTTATTTTAATTCATCCAAGCATGCAGAGATGCCGACTCCCGGAGATCTAAAATGTGGAGATCTTTTCTTTGCATCACCCTCTTCATTACCAACCCACCACAACCATCAGAAATTGGCACCCCCCTCTCTTAAATTAACTCTACCCCTTCCCCAAAGTCGCACAAGGTTCCCCCCAGCATTTTGTTGATTTCCAGCCCACACCTTAAAACAAAAACGGGATAAACATACCTTTGGTATTCGATACACGAAGTAAGTTTTTTCTTTCATCTTTTCTATTGTATTTCTTAGCTGTCTGAATCCAAGGGCTCGTAGCCTAAGAGCTTCTTCTGAATACAAGAAAAGTCTGACGCCATGACAAATCGCCCTTACAGGCATAAATTGGCACCGCGCGAGAAAGTGGAAATCCGCGACAAACTTGGAATTTTTTTTCGCACTCTTAAATGAAAATGTAACGTAAAGGTGCGCCTCGTGAGTCCACAGCATTTTGACCACCGTGATGAAGAATATTAGGGAGCTTTAGCAACGACAACGGCGACGGCAACGAGAACGTCACAAATTTGCATATTTAGTGGGAAAAAACAATAAATAGCTTTGCACGCGCTGTATGTGCGTTTTTATTTTTGTCCATTTTTTTGCCGTCGTCAGCAAAACAACAACGTGAAATAGACAAATTTGAGGTTTTATTGAGGACGTCAGCACTTGGAGATAAATTTTCATTTTCTCCCGTAAACTAAGCGTGACTCATATCAGTTTCATTCTTGAGGGACTGCTACACCATTGTCATGTTTAAGAGCTTGGACTAGTCGCGAAGTGATTAAAATAACGCAAATTTATGTTTTGAGGTGACGTTCTCGTTGCCGTTCCGTCGTCATTGCTAAAGCTCCCTATTGTTTTCGATAAGAGGACGGACAACGCTGAACCGCGTTTGATTTGTTAAGTCTTAACTACTGTTGTCGCTTATTGCAGAGGCACCCAACGAATCTGTTCCTCACATTATCTGTTCCCCAGAGGAATATTGCTGGCTGGCAAAAGTACAGGTGTTTCGATGAGCTGGCTGGGAAATTTCGTTATTGATAGACGTTTTGCCTGGGAATTACTGACTTTTTCTAACATTTCAACCCGAGCTGGCTGTAGAGACTCTGAAGACTGAGGAGGACGACTAAAAAAAAAAAAAAAGAACCCTTCCCTCTCCCAGAGAGGACTCGTTTCGGATCGAGGGATTTGAAAGCACGCGGAATTCTTGGCTGAGAAATAAATTTGATCAGCTGGCTGGGAAACCAACCAATTTTATATAGCTGGCTGGGAAATTTCTTGTGTCTTGCTGGGAAAAGGAACAGATAATGTTTTCCCAGCAACACTGAAAAACACCTGAAAATGCCTTCATAACATTTATTTTCATTAACTGGGGTATAATAATACATTTTACAACAAATTGGTCGTTGGGTGCCCCTGTTATTGTAATGGAGGTACGGTCGTCACTGGATTACCCACCTTTGGATCTCGCATTGGAAATCGCTGAACGCTAAAAGAAGCCGACTTTCTTTAGAAACCCATGGGGGTGTTGAGTTCAGTTCCTTTGTTATTTATAAAAAAAAAATGTTACCTTTTACTGTTTTTGTCCGTAGGAATTCAAAATGTCATTGTCAGTGCACCCACTTCAAGGGTCAACGTGAGCGACAGAATAGTGTTGTTCTGCTTTGTGATTGGTGGACCTAACGACTTGAACATCACGTGGTATAAGGCAGGCAAAGTGATTGGCTTAACCCATCGCACCAAAGTCGAGACCATTTTGCGTCACTCCAATTTGACCATCAGGGATGTGAGGCCGGAAGATGAGGGAAATTACACCTGTAATGCGGGGTGGGTATTTTTCTCAAAACCACTGCTTGGCGAGGTAAACTCTGATATCCACCTTTAAAGTATTTTGCTATGACTTCGAAGTTTCTCTTTTGAAGGTGCTGTGTCACGAAATTGCAATTAATTTTGTGTCATTTTACCAATTACTCTCTAGGCAACTTAACGTTAACACAGAAATTATTTTGAACAGAAATCAAGGCTTCGTGACAACAAAATGTCTGGCGAGCATACTTTAGTTAGAAACAACAGGGATAACCTATCTTTGAAAAACTCTTAGGCTGGACAGTTTTCAAAAACCAAATTGACCTAATCGGCTAATTCGATGTTGTTCTCAATTTAAATCTGCCGGGGTTAAGATTCTTCGTGTATTGTATTTGCATTATAATGTAGCATTCACATTTAAATGATACATGGAAATACCTGGAACAAAGTGTTTTATTCCCAAACGGCCTAGGGTCTGAATTGGGTACAACATTGAGTTAGCCGATTTGGTGTATTGCAATCCATTTAAATCTCCCCCAATTTTTGCCATTCCTACTTCGAATCCTTTTGTATTTGCTGTTTTGTTGAAACCTTCTTTCAATATTTTATATACAAAAGGATTCGAACCAGAACTGGCAAGAGTTAATTTTGCGTTTTCCCTGATTTGGTTGCCTGTTCCCCGTCGCTCTATTTGGCCAGATTTGGTGACACAGCTCCTATTATACGCCTCAAAACTGGCAATCAGTCAATTAACCAACGATTGAAATGGGTAGCTAAAGTGTCAGGCTTTTTCTTGTAAGTGTTAGGGAGGCCACTCTCATAAGGACTGTCGCACGACTATCGGAATTTGTTTTCATTTTGTACGGTTTTCGTTATTTTAGCAAAGGCATTCAGAACAGAGCATCGAATATATTCATTGAAGTAATTCCTGTGCTATCAATTAAACCACAAGCTGTCTCCAAGCGAGTTGGTAAGTATTCATTATGAATAACAGAGAATTTATGAAATGTACTACATTTAGACTGCGGATATAAAATTTACTGAGAAGCAAGATCATCGTCTTTGTATAAGGAGCTTAAAACAGTTGAAAAGAGGCCTGTTTTAAGACAAACCAGGGTGAAGATATAAAAGAGAAAACAAGAGGCAAAAATTATCAAATTGTGAAAAAGAAAAAAGAAGATAAAGCAGACTATATTTATACCTGTATTTAAGGAAAGTGCCTACTATTGTTATTGCGCATACGTTCTGCGCCATCTCCAGATACTTGGATTTCCTATCGGTAGTGCTTACTAATGCCGGGATATTTTTGCGCAGTTTAAAACTATTTGGAGAAGGCAGAACTTAGCAAGTGCTCTTGCTATCCAAAAGGAAAATTGAGGGGAGCCATGCATTTTTCAGAGATAATTAAGCTTTAATTTGGAAAGGAACGCGATACAGTGCTTTGTATTTTAAAGCTTTTTACTAATATTGTTGATTAAGAGCCCATTTCTGAGTTGCTGCATGCCTCATTTTCAAAGCGAGGCCTGGTGCACAACCATTCAAATGGAAATGAGTTGCGTATTCTTATGCAAATCAAACTCGTTTCCCTTACAATAGTTGAGCAACAAGACTCACTTCGAAACCGAGACAAACAGCAACTCGGAAATGGCCCATTATCTTTGAAAAATGCGTGGTTATCCCCAATTTTCTTTTTGGAATTTAATAACACGTGTTGAGATCTGCTTTTCCCACATACCCATACAACCGCGCAAAAATACCTTTGAATTAGTAGGCACCGTCCTAAAGTATCTTCATTCTTAATATGAGGGAGTGGATTAAGGCTGATTACGAGTTACGAGGTAGAGAACTGGGGTTTAAATTTGATTCTCGGAGGGAAAGATTATGACAGTAAAGGAACCAATTTTAGAAGTTGAAAAAAGAAGCGTAAAGAAAATCCAAGGCCCATTGTCCAGGAGCCGTTCAACTCTAACAAGTGATTTTATATCAACCTAGCTTTGAATCAGTTTCACCCGTCAAAAAAGCCTTAAAGGGGCTATGTCACGCTATTTTAGGGTGTTTCGAGGAAATCTTTAGTTAATCACGAGTTTAAAACTTGAAATGGCAATATGGAATTCATTTACTGACAAAATTATCATTACATTACAAACAATACGACTTTGAGCAAAAACGACCTTTATCGAGGCGAATTTGCCATAAACTTGAAAAACGTTGGGTCGACTTTTTGAAGATTACCCAAACGCAATCCGTTCAGTCTTGTCCATTTGTGTCCATCCATGCCTCTCTTTCCTTTTGCGGCGCATGCGTGTGTTTCTTTTATGTTGTTTAATAGTTTTAATTAAGTGGTTATATATTGCAATGTTTCATTCTACTTTTGGGCATTTTGGGTGCCATGAAATTACATCATTTTGCGTTACATAGCGCCTTTAACAATATATTTTATGCTGTAGGAAACCACTGAAAAGTCCAAGTCAAAAGCGAAGGTTAAAAATCCTGTGGGAAATTGATTTAACCATTAATCCAGGTTTAGCTTAATCGGGCTTTGAAGAACTGGGCCCACATACGGTCTATATGACTCAGTAGGGAGCTTTAGAAACGACGAAGGCAACGGCAACGAGAACGTCGTCGTTAAATGTGAATTATTGAAATCGCTTGGCGGCTATTCCAAGCATTTTAACGCGACAAAAGTGTGGCAAAGAACGAAAGAACGAGAACGAAACTAGTATGAACGGCGCTCAATTTAGAAGAGATAGTGAATAATTATCCTCAAGTGCTGACGTTCTCCCTAAAATCTCAAACTTGGTCATTTCACGTTGTTGTTTTGCTGACGACGGCAAAGAAATCGACAAAAATGAAAAGATGTACGTGCAGAGCGTGCAAAGCGTGCAAAGCTATTGCTTTTGCTTAGTAAAAAAGCAAATGTGTGATGTTCTCGTTGCCATCGCCGTTGTCGTTGCTAAGGCTCCCTAGTGTGTATTGGACACCCCTCACTTAGTTGCAACTGATCATTTAAAGATACAATTGACCGAATGCACGTGAAGGCGCCGCACGGCTGCCGCCATAAGATCCGTGTATGATCTGGGAGCACCGCAGACCCAGCCAGAAGTAATTGGAGGAAAACCGGAGTACCCGGGGAAAACTCACCCCACATGCGACCTTAGGATTGAACCTGGGTCTCAGAGGTGGGAGGCCTGGTTGATGACCACTAAGAAATCCTGACTCCCCAGTCAGGATGGTGAAAAGTTGGCCGAGAAGTTGAATCAGTCCCTGGTTTAGCTTCTCGGCTGCACTTGTAAATAGCCAACTGGTTTGCCTCCGACCCGTAGGGATTCTTAACAGTTGTTGTTGTTGTTGTGTTCTGTTGTTTCGTTGGTTTTGTTTCGTTGGCCCTGAAAAGCCCTATGGAGAGTGGCCGATAAGTATGTATCAATTTACATTTGTAGCGGAGCACCATGGGTAAGAAAATATGGTAACCCATCCGTGCGAGAAAATTTGTTTTTGGTCACCAAGAACGTACTATCTGATTGTAATCATCCTATATATAATCTATTACCTGAAATCAAAGACACTAATAATAATAATAATAATAATAATAATAATAATAATAATAATATTTATACAGGGGGCGTTCTCACATTAAGTGGTTTTCGGAACGGCCCTGTGAAAAATATTATAAAAAAAAAAAACGTAAAAGCTACATAAGGAAATACTGCATAATTATAACTTGAGAAGAAACACAGTAGTGAAACCACTAGTACGGACTACCCGCTTCATGAATGTATTTTCGAATAGACTTATTTTTAGATATTAATTTATATTGTAACATAAGATATGTGTTTTTATCTTTTGATCGAATAAAGACTCATTATTATTATTATTATTATTACCATACGACCGTCTAACCCTCCATTTATGCCAATGTGACCAGTATCACGTGACCATATCGCGGACTTTAGAGCTCATCGAGGCGGCCATCAATCTCGTACCCAGAGACCTGGGGCTTTTTGGTCAGCGGGTGACCGCTGACCAGGTACTGGATTTCGACTGGATCGCAGGCTCAAGCCACGTTAATTTTTTTTGTAAGAACAAATACCAAAGAGCTTGGCTTGGCTAAATCTATATATTCTATTGTGTGCCAAGTAGGAAACCACTTGAAAACGATGTAAAATTGTTGTTGTTGGTCTGGTTGCGTTTACCTTACCTCCATTTTCAAAAACCAGAGCAAACATCTAACACCTCTGCATCTCTTTCAGGGGATGAGGCAACGTTTACATGTACTGCTGGTAGCGGCTTCAGAACTGGTTCTACCCTATTACTGGTTGAAGTGACAGACAGAGACAACATAGTTCGTCACCAGAACTCCAGTTACACAGCGAGTGATCTGCAAATTCCCCAGGGAGTGGACCGTCTTACTAGAAGATTTGTTTGCGAATTGTGGGCTCAGCAGACGTTGCTATCAACGAGTGAAGAAGCAGAATTGATCATCGTCGCTCGAGGTACGACCAAAAAATTAACCATTTCCGATTTTACTGTGTAAAGTGAAAGGGCGAGGGTAAGTATACTAGAATGGATTTTCGAAGTTGCAACTGATCATGAAGAATGTGTGAAAACATACTTTGGCTTTTGCCTATCTATTTCATTACCGGACTGTCGACTCAAACGACAAGCTACGGCTTCTCTGAATAAATACACATCAACTCGTATTATTTTTTCGGAAGCATCTCAGCGGAATCCTAAATTCTTGAATCTGGTTGGCAAATAACGAGCTCTTGGCCGGCCCAGCGATTTTCCATCCGGACCGGAATTCTTTCGTTTCCTAACCGTTGCAAAGAGAAAGAAAAACATCACCAATGGAATAAAAGGCCTGGTTATTCTTCACAAAGGCGAGTATTCACATGATTTTTCTGAAAACAGTTTCCTGTGCTGTTGACATGCAGTTGAACTTGAAACAACTTACACTGCAGAGCAGTTTTTCGGTTGACATCCGTTATTTTTCTTGGAGTTCTATATAATTATCTCGTTCTGTATTGCTTCATTTTAGAATATACGGATTCGTAGCTAAGATAGGCAAGCAAACAAATCGCAACGCTGTGATTTTTCGGTTGTTGTTTTTCTTGAATTAAACTGTTGACATGTCGTTTAACCAAAACGACAAACTGCAAAGAAGTTTTTTTGAGCTCAGTTTTTCGGTTGACATCCGTTATTTTCTTTGGAGTTATATTTTATAGCCTCGCTCTATTTTGTTTCGTTTAAGAAAGTACAGATTCCTAGCTAAAATAGTCAAACAAACAAATCCCAACGCCGTGGAGTTTGCATGATGAACTAATGTCAACAAGTTTTTCTTGTGTAGTTTTCTAAGTTTTGCATTTATTTGTGAAGGACTTGACTTAGAACAAAGATAAATCCTTGAAATAATAAGATATGAAGGCAGAGACTGAGATCTTTGAGTATTTTTCACTAAATTTTTTCCTCCTGTGTTAAGAAGTTTCCTTTCATTTTCAACAGGACAAAACATTTTAATACTTAGGACATTATTCGCCTGTTTGTAAGAATTTTTCAAACATCATATATATTGTTTAGTTTGTTTAATGGCATTTCTCTGTGCTTGCTACGAATCATAGTAATTGTTTGTTTTTTAGATTTATTGCACCAAGAGATATTTGAAGTTCTCTCTGAGCTTTGCCAACGGAGCGCTTTCTTCAGTAATAAGTTACGCGCCGATCAAATCGAAATTTCAACATCCCTCCCCGGGCAAACTACGGGCATTTGACTATCCTCTGTGCCCGGGGTGGAAAAAATTGAACTGGAAGTGTCAGGTTTCAAATAATTGTTTTTTTCGGGCGACAAAGTCGCTAACAGCTATAAAACACGTGTTTGGACGAGATGAAACAGTTTAAAGGAAGAGATGTAACATTTAAGAGCTATTGGCTTACAAAAAAGGTCCTCAAAAGGTCTTTATTAAAGACGGCAGGATCCGATGACGACTGTTCTTTAATAGGGTCTGACAGACAAATCCGTCAAATTCGACGATAGGATAGGTAATGTGAATACCATTTGAGCCCGAGGGGGCGGGAATTTGAATGATTCAATCTTCAAAAGTTCAAATGCCCGGGCTTTGTTTGGGGGAGGGGGATGTTGAAGTTTCGAGTTGATCGGCGCATTAATTTCAATTGTAACAGTGCGACGTAAGAGCGCGCAGAAAGACTTTTTGCGAACCAGTTTGCCATGTTCATTTTCAGAAAAAAAAAAGCAGAAAAAATAAATACGTTATTAACCGGCGTAAGTCGCTCCGTATAGGGAAAAACTGTTCCCTCGGCTTTGAGTACGTCCCTGGGCCCGCGGCCTCAGCCCGTACTCATGACCTCGGGCCGTACTCAAGACCTCGGGCACAGCTTTTTCCTATACCGACCTCCCAGCAGGTGAATAACATATATATATTTTATGTACCTCTTTTCTCGTATGGCAGATGCGCCAACGTGCCCGGCTCAAATTATACAAGGGATTGCGTGGGCCGCAACTGCTGCAGCTGGGATCGACATACAGCCGTGTCCGAATGGGGCCAGCGGTAAGTCAACATACAAGATGCGCCTGCGCCTTGTTCACCTTGCATTTATTAACAGAATGCCAAGCAGGTTGTTTTGTTTTACCTGATTTTCTTTGTTTCATTAGGATTTCTTTTTAAACTTTTAGAATGCTATCTCCTCTAATCCGCTTTCAGTTTTGATTTTTCCTTTCATATCAGAACTTACAAAAGATTTTTCATTCTACAAAATTGCAATAGACCTTTTGGGCTTGTACATTTTGTTTTCCCAATACAGATCATGTGATAATACTCAGGAGGCTTGGTCCTTTGTTTTGTTCATTAAAAAGAGTGCATGCAGGCATATTCATGCTTGCATGCCCTCATTTTAATGAACAAAACAAAAGACCAAACCTCCTGAGTATTATCACATGATCTGTATTGGGAAACAAAATGTACAAGCCGAAAAGGTCTATTCCATGCTCTTGTCGCTCTCTCTGTTTGAAGATGTCAAAAATAGATTATTCTTAACCGGGATTGTAAGAAAAAGCGTTTTTCGAGCTGCTACGTTCGAAGCATTTAATACCATCGACGTGTTGATGGGGAACTCAAATGAAGCGTTTTCGGACAAAATGTTTGGGGTAACGCTTTGTGTGAAAAAGGTCTTCTGTGCTCGTTTTAAACGGTTTATCATATGTCTGAAATTTGATGCCATTGTAGGAAGCGCATCACGTGAGTGTTCTAACGACGCAAAGTGGAAGGACCCAAGCTTCCTCGGCTGCAGCTCATTTGGGTACATCTTGCTCCAAGATCAGGCAAGTATCGCCCCGCGATACAAGCGCCAAGTGCGAGCACCTCTTAAGAATATCACTGAGAATATGACGTTTGCACAGGAAATGTATCTAATATGTTGTTTGCATATTTGCTTTTCTGGCTGTAAATATAATAACTTGGATGTTTAAAAGCGACGAAACCCTCTGAAATCGCACCGTACGGAGCAGTACGAGTTCCTAGTAGGGCCTTACGGCTTTTTCCGGTCCTGCTCGCGCTAATTCGTACGGCCCTCATAGGGGATTTTGCCACTAGTTTTAGAATGAAAGCGCATGAGGGGCCCGTACGGGCCATATGATAAAAGCGCTTTTTGCGAAAGAAAAAAGGAAATAAATTTAATTGTAAACATTATTTTCGATGCTGGTTTGATGTTTGCAGACTAATGCCTTCTGTCACTAAGACAGCCATGCTGCGCTAGTGACTTTGTTCACTGCAGACAACATGACTCTGATCATTAATTTTTTTCTCCATTTGCTCTCAGATCGAAGCAGCCACAGGTGGCTTCCAGTCAAACACGAGCGCCGGGGAAGTCCTGGCCCAACTCGCGAACGTAACAAATCCAATAACAAAAATTGTCAAGAGGCCAAGAGAGATATACGGTGGAGACCTGTTGATAGCAGTTGATATTCTCGTGCTGTTGGCGGGGTATAATAACGCGAGTCAAGGCAATATAAGTTCAGAGGAACACGTAAAGGATCTTGCACAAGTAGTCAGCAATTTACTTGAGCCGGAAAACGCTGTCACTTGGTTAGGCCTTGAACAGGTAACTTATAAATAGGACATTGTGGCACAGAGGTTAGGGCGCTAGCCTTGCGATCCGTAGACCCAGGGTTCAAGACCAGTTCTGATCACTCGTTGAATTTGATCCTGGTACTCCCCGGTTCATCTAACAAAACTCACAATAATGCAACGATTTTTTTAAAATTTTATTTGATATAACAAGCCCCAGATATGTCCAGAAAAGGCACGTACTTAGATTTCAAGATTTCAATAAGCGTCACGACGTGTCCGCTTTCTCTTCTCCCCAACTTCAACATCATTCGTGTCAAGGAATACACGTCACAATTAACGTCACAAAGTGTTCCCAATACTTTGCTCCTCAAGTAAAAATGAACAACTGCATTTACCCTAAGCTGAAAATAACGATGCTGATCCTAACACATGCATTGCTGTTTTTCTTGCTGTTATATACAAAATTGAAGAGTTAAGAATATCCCGTTTCATCCGCAGGAAGGGCAGGGGAGAGGTCGATCATTGGTCAATGCAGTCGATGATTATGGGCTGGGAGTTGCTGCCACATTAACTGAATCTACAAAGTCGAGAACAGTCGCAACAAAGAACTTAAAGCTAACCATAAAGAGGATTACTCCTGAAAGTGTGGTAAGAGCATTTGCAGGCCCAGTGAGAGTGATTCTCGCATTTATGAAGGAACTTCTGCAACCTCGTTCCCAGGGCTTTTGTTCTAGTCTCGGCAATAGTCTTTGGACTTGAAAGCGGTAAAAATGGTTGAAAAATGCTTTCCCCCCCCCCCCCCCCGAAAAAAACATTGAATGCTTGACAAATTTTGAGACAAGCGATAACCTCCACGACACTTAACTTTCTCTGTTTATTGAAGAAAACCGAAACGTAAACACGGCAAAAAGAGAAAAACTGACCTCAATGTATTGAAGCGGTGGTGCGAATCCGTGAAAGAACCAACTTTGGCTTTTGACAAACTCCTCCCGAGGAACTTGACTATCTTTTATATCATTTCTTCATCAAAGTCAGTTTTTCTCGACTGGAAGTTTACTTAGAAACAGAGATTATCGTTGTTAATATTTCTGTAGACCTTCTGATAAAGGATTTTCCGATATTCCATGTTACTTTTCCTTACATGTAATGCAACTGTTGAAATAAAATGCACGACGCTTTTTTGCGTTTTTGACCAATCAACGCCAACCTAATATAAGCGCGCGAAACTTGGACGGTCACTCGCTGAATAGTCACGTGAGATAGTTTGTCTCGAGAGGAGGCAAGTGATAAGTTAAGCTTTATATTACGTTTGTTCTATTTTCCAACTGAGTTGAATAATCTCTTATTGGACGATTTAGAGTATAGTATCGTGTGATATTTTTACTCGTCTCTTGTATTTTGACTCGCCCTACAGGTTCGCTAAAATACAGCGAGACTAGTAAAAACCTTCCACGATACTACACACTAAATCGTCCAATAAGATGTATGTATTGTATCTCGTAACGCTTAGATTTGTTTTCGAATTTCCTTTAATTGCGTCGCAATCTCAGAAACTCTGTGTATGAACCATAGGGAAATCGTAGCTCGTCACGGTTAATCAAGATGGTGGCACCTCTTTATTGAAAGTGAAAATAAGCGATTCTAAAATTCTTTTTC
>NC_090886.1:5756093-5768593 GCF_036669925.1 Montipora capricornis | reverse complement strand
GGTCTTTGGATAACAATCAAAGCTCAAAATTTTGCCAGTCAAGCGTTAAGCAAACACAATTTTAAAATCTGAAGAAAAAGGGAAGTGATTTTTTTTAATAACAGGGGCACTGCAAGAACAGACCATTTTACAGTTGTAGCTAAGTTACCTGGCCTAAGAATGGAAGCGAGGTTACCGGTGACCCTGCTTTGATACAAACCTTTGTACTCTTTTAATGTTAATGTAAACTAATTAGAATTACAACAACACAATGTACATGACAAAAGCAGTGAGGTCTGTATCAATCACAAGGTCACCGGCAGCCTCGCAGCCATTCATAGGCTAGGTCACTGAGCAAACAACTGTAAAATGTCCTATTCGACAAGTGCCTAGCTAGAGAAGTCCTGTTGAGTTTAGACGTTTTGGGTTTCCCGAGGGCACAACCAAAAAAGACAAATTCCTTCTGTTTTTCCTTTAACTGTATTCTATGTAGGGGAGGTCAGCATGTGTAGCATAAAATTTGCTATTTCTATTATTATTAAATCTTTTTGGTCTTAACAACCACATGAGCGTAGCTTCTATTGGGAAGATATCTGTTTACAAACATTGCTTTTGTTATTCAAATTTGCCAACCACAAGAACAATTTATCCTTTTTTTCGAAATCCAATGAGGCTCTGGTTGGCACATTATTGACAATAGGTGACGTCAACGATGTCTTCCCTATATACGCTCGTCGGCTACCCCGTGCTAATCAAAAAAAAAATATTCAAAAGTGAAATGTTCCAGTGTTTTTTCCCTTTTATTTCTGTCCGCCGGATTGATAGCTGTTCCTAACTAGCATGAAAGAGTTTAAGTACAATCCATTGATTTTCTGCGAGCAATAAATTTGAACAACTTCAATTGTCGCTTCGGTGATAAAGAATAGTAATGAGGCCAGGCTTGCTTTTTCTTGTATGCTAATATCTTCCCCTTACATTTTCTTACTGTTCGAACTCGCGAGGGACAGGGTTTCTGCGGAATGTTTTTGAAGCCCCTCGTAGAACGTGTATAATCGGATCTAAAAACACCTGGCGTTGCCGAATTTTAAACCCGATTAAACACTGCTGCTTTTTTTTCTTTTTAAACATAAAAGTACATTATTTCCTTTCATTTTTTACAGGTTTTCCAGCCATCATCGTCGCTATCTCATTGGCCGCTACTCAAGCTGTGGGGTACGGTAACGCGCACGCGTGCTGGCTTGATGTTTCCAGCGGGATGATATGGGCTTTTATTGCACCTGCAATAACCATCATTTTGGTCAGTAAAAATTCGTTGCGATATAAATCTAAGAATCGAGATGGAACCTTCAATCACCCCAAAGCTTGGTTCTCACAAGAGACTCAAGCAATAAGCACAAGAACGCTGAATCGCTAGTGAGGACGGCGGCAACACGCATAAGAACGCAAATTGTTGGTTTTCACTCACGTGATCAACAGCCATGTCTTTCAAAAAAAAACAAAAGAAAACGTTTGCATAATAATAAAGTTCAATTCCCAGAGGATTGGGTCGGGGACAAAAATTTTGCCGCCGTTTCTTTGTTTAGGGGCACAAACATGGCGGCTGTGACGTCATGTGAAAACCGAGAATCGTATGCTTTATGCTCATGCCGCTGCTGTTTCAAGTGTGGACACAGACGGTTTGTATGAGCATAAGACTTTGAGCCAATTCGATTAAATGTGTGCTAGGACGAAAGGGAATGGCCACAAAAGACGATCTGCGCATTAGCATTATCCTGAGCTTGCAACGTAGGTGTCCTTAACGTATTAAGAATCTTTTTATGCTTATCCTTACTTTGCCAACGAGGACCAGGCTTAAATGGGTTCCGTTCATTCAAATCAATCATTCGTTTATTCACTCAGTCTCAGCCAGCGCTCAGTGAGTCAGTAAAACATTCATTCATTATTCACTCTTTCGTTCTTTCATAGATACATTTTATTCATTCATCCAGTCAGTTATTCATTCGTTCATAAGTTGATTCAGCAATTCGTTGATTCATTCGATCATAATGTATTTTTCCCCTTTAAGTTTTGCAGAAACTAGATGTAGCTCAAGTTTAAAGGTCTCATCTCGAAGAATTTGCCATCCCATCTAAGATATAAATCCCAGACAGTTAATAGATTGTGAACTGTTCCTTCCATAGGTAAATATCGTGGTATTCGTCTTAGTTATTCGTCAAATGATGGGGACGAGACACGTTCAAAACAAGACACAGATAGAGAAAGTCAAAGCTGGTGTCAAGGCCTCCGCGGTCATTCTTCCTTTGCTTGGAATCACGTGGCTTTTCGGACTCCTTTCCTTCAATTCAGCTACTATCGCTTTCAAGTATATTTTTGTTATCGCCAATTCTCTGCAGGGGCTTATGATCTTTATTTTCCATTGCTTGCTAAATAAACAGGTAAGAAACCAAACTCTGCTGCTTGCCGTTTAACAGGAGGCAGTGTGACCCAGTGGTCAGGGCGCTTGTCTTAAGGTCCAAGGATCCCAGGTTTAAGACACCTTCTGACCACTCGTTGAATTTGTTCCAGGTAGTCCCTGGTTCAGCTTCTCAGCTGCACTTGTAAATGTATGTATGTATGTATGTATGTATGTATGTATGTATGTATGTATGTATGTATGTATGTATGTATGTATGTATGTATGTATGTATGTATGTATGTATGTATGTATGTATGTATGTATGTTGTATGTATGTATTGTAAATATTGATCAAATATTGTTTCCTGTTTTGTCTGTAACAATCTGTGCTTGTTTGGGAGGTATAATGGTAATCTGCTGTCATATGCATCGTTTAATTAGTGCTAGGAAATTGGCTTTGAGTAATATTTATCCTGTTCGACATATTTCTCGCGGCATAGGGAGCGTTTTTAGGCTTTTTTTTTTTTTACCAAAACTTGCCCGCACACTCGTGGAACTGTTTCTGTCCCTCTCGCAATGCGTTTTTTCATAGCTCTTTCCTCGCGTGTGCGGTGGGCTTTACCTATTCCGTTGTACAATTCTGTAAGTAGAGAGTTAAACTGTTGGAACAGATGCAGACCTCTTTCTTTTTCTGGAACCCTAATTCGCTAGAAGCTACTTGGTTTTCGTTTAAACGTATTGCAACTTTCATCATGATTCTCCTTGTTGGCTGGCCAATTTTAAGTGCGAAAAAAATTAAATGCAAAATATATAAGCGCGATCGTAATGCATATTTTGATAGAAATCTCTCAAGCCTCTCATTTGTCGGAAACAATTAGGAACGCACAAGTATACAGTGGCCTCTATTTGAAGAACTAGTTTCATGCGATCAGTTCATTGTTGTTGCTTTTATATTCTTCTGCAGATGGATATTTGCGTTTCGGCTAAGAACGTTTTCTGCTATTTTCTGATTATTAATAAAGGTATTTATTTAATAATTCAGTCATCTATCTATTTCTTTACTTACTGATTTATTTATGACTCAACAGATTAATGATGCAATAAAACGGATGCGCGAGAAAAGTAGTTCTGCCGCTGTGTCATCAAATCCAAAGAGCAAAGCTTCTCCAAAATCTCAAGCTAAATTCGCAGGCAAACAACTTGAAAACGGTGCGTTGCTATTGTAAAAGGCTATGATTTCTCATTTGTCGTCTTCGTTTGGAGTGAGCGTCTTCTTTTTGTCTTGGGGTTTCCACTGTTGTGTTATTTATTAAAAACTAAACGTCAGCTTATTATTTTCTTTAATTGATTAATTAATTACTTAGTTAATTTAAATGAATTAATTTAAATAATTAATTCGAATAATTTAGTTCAATTTAATTAATATTCTTTTTCTTTTAATTAATTGTAATTATGAACTTTATTCAAGTGTCAAGTCTTCTTGTTCTGGGGTACTAATTGTTCATAGAAATCAAATCAATTTTAACTCAAATCAAATCAAATGTTTTTTTTTTTGGATTGAGGGAAAAAAAAAGATTACCCGGAGAAAAACCTCTCGGAGCAGAGTAGAGAACTAACAAATTCAACTCACTTATGAGGCCGAGTCTGGGAATCGAACGCGGGCCACATTGGTGGGAGGCGAGTGCTTTCACCACTCCACTATCATCGTCACTGCTACCTCCCTTTTTAGTCATATCCCAGAGATTTCTTGTAATGAAATGGAATCAAACTCCAGTTTTTTCGTTGCTCAGATCATTCTCTTCAAAGTAAACGTATGTCTTGAAATTCCGCTTGTTGATTCGCTTTGATAGTTAGCAAAAGTAGCAATCATTTTCACTAGTTTTTGAGCGGCATGGGTCTGTAATAAAATGAAGTACATAAATAGACCGCTGAGCGAGAATGTAAGTATTAAAGCGCACGATTAAAAGGGAACGTTGTGTTTATTGGTATTTCTGCTTCATTAAGCTGTACCGAATATGACAGGGTCTCCTTGTTTCTCAGGGGACATTTCAAACTTCACAACGCAAAAGTTTAGAATCAAGGAAAGCCAAGCAGTTTGGGACGTCATCTTGAAAATAGATTCATGTCTTTCACTAACTTATTCGAAGAGCAAATGATTGTCATTATTCTAAACTTTCATAACTCATTCGGCCAATTTCATTCCGAGGGGAAAAGGAAAATGTGTTATGGTGTAGTTAGGTAGACTTCAGGCAAAGGAAGTTAATGCCCAAAAGTCTCGTTTCTTGGGCGTCTTGTGATTAACTTTACATAGCACACAATAGGACTTGAAGATTCACGACGCAGTCGTCGACGAGAACGCCACAAGACAATATCATTGGTTAAGAGAGGAGCAATTATGGTGCTGCACGTGCGGCGTGCATTTTAGCGCATATTTTTGCGATATTCTGCACAGCAAGTTGAGTAACGTGAAAACACCAAATTTGAGGCTTCAAGGGCGGTGCCTACTAATTCAAAGTTGTTTTTGCGTCGTTTACTGAATATGCGGGAAAAGCAGACCTGAACAAGTGTTACTAAAATCCAAAAAGACAATTGGGGGTAACCACGCATTTTTTGAAGATAATTAATGAACAATATTTGTAAAAAGCTTTACAATACAAAGCAATGTATGGCATTCTCCTCCAAATTGAAGCTTAATTAGCTCTGAAAAATGCATGGTTACCCCCAATTTTCTTTTTGGATACCAAGAGCACTTGCTATGTTCTGCTTTTTTCGCATAGTTTTGAGCCGCGCAAAAATATCCCTTAAGAAAGGGAAACTGTCACGAGAAGCGCATGCGCTAGCGTCTCGTGAAAACTTGAAAAGTGTTAGGTTAAGGTTTTTCAAGTTAAATCGAAAAATTCAAAATGGTGTCCCCTGGGGAAGGCCATGGTGGACAAAGGAGAAACTCTGGCGAATATTAGAGAATCACCCGTGAATCCATGATGGCGGTTAGAATTTTCCGTGGGCTCGAGAGCAAACAAACTCGAGCATGCGCAGCTCATGACTGTGCCCCTTTAATAAGGACCTGAGAGATGCGTAGAGGGTATGCGCAATAACAATAGTAAGCACCGTCCTTAATGACAACGTGAGCTTTCAAATACGAACCGTTCATTTCATTTTTTTTCTCTGAACTTGTTTTTGCCAATTTATTTTTCGAGGATACTTCGCCCGCATCTTCGACGTGAACGAGATGAAAAAATGCAAAGTTATGTTTTGAGGTGACGTTTTCGTTGACGTCACCGTCGTAGATATCTTTAAATCCCTAATAGGCCGATCCAAGAAGTGAAGACAATATTGTAAGTCATGATTGGTGTCTTTGTCTGGAGGTGGTGAGGATAAAGGCGTGGGAAGGAGTTTCTGCACAAGTTCCGGTCTTATGGTTCTTAAAGTTCTACGCGTGAACTGAACCCTACAATTTGTTTGGTTTTTTTATTCGTAATGTTTTCCTTACGCCCTAATTTCATTTTATTTCTTACTTGCAGTGCCAAAGAAGCTGTCCAACAGAGTACAGAATGATTACGACATGATGCAGAACGTGGGAACTTTGACAACTAACTCTTCCGGAAACCAAGATTCTATAATTGAAATCCCTAAGGCCGAGAAGTTGCCGGATAGAACAAAAAAGCTCCAAAATACCCCAGGAAACGTGTATGATGATTTGTTGCCTAAAGACGACAAGAGGGTACTAGTGAAGGAAGGAACTGGTTGTGACGTATCGATCAACGGCATCCTAGACGGAAACACTTCTGTTCACTCTCTGCAACGGCGTGAGGCGGAAACGGGAGAATTTGCAGACGGAAGGTACCCAGAACAGCCTAATTCGGCTGATGAGCTATACTCAATTGATGGGAGCGTAAATCGTCTTTACAAGCCAACACCTGGGAAAGGTGAACCGTTCTTTGAAGAGAAGGATATGGTGAGTAACGCAAATTGTTTTTCACCAAAAAAATTTCAAAGCTTACCTTCCCATTCTGACGAGGTTTTTGTAGAATTTCCCGAAAAACTGAATTTACAACCAGGAGATAGTTGTGTTCTTAAGGAGCCACAACTTGAAGGAGCTCTGCCGTCAAGTAGCTCAGAGGGAACACGAGATTCGGATTTCAACTTTATAAAGAGAGATGCGTCCGAAACAAAGGAATTAAGACAAGATGATAATCCACAGGATACTAACTGCGCCAAGGAATTAGACGCTTTGTCTAGCGGAGCAGTAACTGACCAAACTTTAAATCGCTCTGACGAACAAACGAACGAGGGAGGCGAGGAGGAATTTGCAAAATTTAATCCAGAAATCAACTTATCGAACGCCCGTTGTGTAACCAGGGGTACCCAACGTCAATTTTCGGAAAATATCTGTTCGGAAGACGATTTGAGATCTAGAATTTTCGGAACATTTGTTGTAAAATTTCTTGCTTGACTGCCTGTCCTAGGATTTTCGAACATCTAAAAAATGGTGTAATTGCCCATTTTTAACGGATTTTTGCCCTAAAAAGGCCAACTAGAATTTTCGGGAGTCTTTATTCAGGCTGAAATTTTCGAAAAGGTAAGTTTTGATCCCTATAATGTTCGGATCACTAGACTTTCAGCTAGGAAATCCGAACAGGTGAAAAATTTTTAGGGGATAAAAATATGCCTACATCTACCGTTTTAATGCTAAAATACGTTTAACAATGCTATGTCTAAGTGGTTTTGAACTCTATTCTCGTTGGGTGCCCCTGTGTAACCGATGGAGAACTAGCCGATGAAGCCTTCGACATTTCAAAATCATCACCATCTTCTCACATAACTGCAAAGGTAGGTAGTTTGCAAGGTGTTTCCCCTTTTAAGCTCTCTTCGGGCCTCACTGACTCCTTAGAAAACTTGAAATTTGGCGTTTTAGTTTTTCTGGCTTTCCGAATGGTTTTTATATCACGTGAGTATTATGAGATTTTGTCCTTTGGATTTGAAATTTGTGCCACTGCAATGCCACTCATTTTGTGTAGTTTTATCAAGAAATATTCTCCCCTATTCACTATGCAACTTAACGTTAACCTAGAAAGTACTTTTACAGTGCGACGCGCCTTACCGTGGCCACCCAACAAAGTTTCACATTTGACAACTACGTGTAAATACGTCAACTCAACAACCCATACAACGGTGTTCAACTTACAACTGTGCGAACTTTGCAAGGTGGCGTGACTGTCAATCAAATTCACACATCCTGATTGGCGGACAATTTGTAAAAAACTTTGTTTGGTGGCCACGGTACGGCGCGTCGCACTGTAACGCCATTCATATGCAAATAAGTGGCCTGGTATTCTGCAGTTTAGCTTGTTCACATCTCTTCACTTTACTGAAGATGACTTCCGGTCAGGTTGTCAAAACGTCATGCAGTCAATGTTTAAACGATACAAATCCAAGCTTCGTGACAAAAAATCAAAAAATCTTTGTCGAGCATACACAATTTAGGTTACAGAGACAAATTTTAGAAAACTGTTGGGCGTATAGCTTCATAGTTGAGTGGTCTAGCGGTTGCCCTGACAACGGCGGGGTATTTGGGCCGAGTCCCGTTTTATTAAGCCTGAGTTTTTGGATAATGTTGCAGTTCTCGTTCACTGGCTTTTTTTCTGAATAATAATAATAATAATAATAATAATAATAATAATAATAATAATAGTAATAATAATAATAATCATAATAATAATGAAACATCACCTGTGTATGGGTAGACGTAAAGAAGGCCTTCGATTCCGTATCACACGAATGGCTTGATCTGTGCCTAGAGCATCATGGATTACCAACAAAGCTAACAGCCTTTATCAAGCACATTATTAAGAAATGGGAGATAACCCTAGAGGTCACAACTAAAGATGGTCCAATTTCTCTAAATCGCGGAATACTATAAGGGGATTCATTTTGTGTCAGGCTGTTCACCATGTGTTTAAACCCAATTTCATGGTCACTTAGAAACAACCAAGGATATACTTTAACAAAACTACCACAACACAAACTAACACACCTTCTTTACGTGGACGATTTGAAGACGTACCACAAGACACCAACTAAAGCAATGATGGAAACAAGATGAATGGAAAGCATGTTCAGAGACATTGGAATGGAATGGGGACTAGACAAATGCCCAACCGTCACAGTAAGTAAAGGAAAAATAGTATCAGCTGAAAATATCATTCTTAATGAGAACGCTTCCATCAATGTATTACAAGATAAAGATCACTACAAGTTCCTTGGAAAGCTAGAGAACGCTGCACAATTAGATGACGAAGTATTTGATCAAGTCAACAAAGAATATTTGAAGAGACTTAGTGTAATATGGTCCTCAAATATATCCATACCTAGAAAAATCAAAGCAACCAACACATTTGCCCTGCCAGTTATGCAATACCACATATGGACAGTTGATTGGAGACTAGACGACCTGAGACAGTTGGACCGAGAAACAAGGAAAGTACTCCAAGGGCATGGCGGGATGCATAACAGCGGGTCAAGCAAGCTATTATACTTACCAACCTATCAGCGAAGTCAAGGCCTTATAGAGATTGAAACAATTTACAAGATCGCAAAAATCAAGGTATGCAATTACCTTATGAGAAGTGAAGATCCACGACTGCAACTAGTCCGAAGATTTGAAGAGCTGAAGGTTGCTAAAGGATTAAAATCAGTCCTTAAGGATGCAGCAAACTACGCCAAAGGCCTCGGAATTACCATCACATTTGACAAAGCAAAAACAGTGCTTACTAATGAAGACCAAAAAACCATCGAGGTCCAGCAGGCAAGTCCAAAACACATCTCAAACTTCCTCACTCGAGCAAGAAACAGCATCTACATGAAAGAGACATCACAACAGAAATGGCTTGGAGCGTTTACGACAGCGGAAAGTGAGGACAAAGAAATGGCTACCGATGTGTGCAAGTTGCTACTTAAATGGAAAAACATGCCTGACATCGTATACAGTGTGAATACCAACCTACGACAACAGCTCCTACCGACTAAGACGTACGAACTGAGAACAAATTACACCAACATGTAGATGACTTGAAATGCAGAATGTGCTCACAGAAACAAGAAACTGTTACCCATATAATGAGCGCATGCCCAAAAATAGCCCAGTCTCTATACACATCACGTCACGATAAAATGCTGCGACCTTACTACCACTACCTACTCTCAGCCTATGGTTTCAATGAAGAAAGTGGTCACAAACGACAATGGTATCAACAAAGATAACCGATACCGGTCATAGAGAACTCACTAGCCAAAATAAATTGGAACATTGAATTCCATATGGAGAAAAAGCCGGAAAACAACGCCAACAAAGTAGATTTAGCAGTAATGGACAAAGGAGAGAAGGTATGGCTACTCATCGAAGAAACGGTTTGCGGTATAGGGTTGATATCAGATAGGTGGAAGACCAAGCAAGACAAATACCGAGAGTATTAAACAACAATACCCTGATTACAAAGTCAACCAAGTAAATGCAGTTTTCGATTTCCTAGCAGAATACCACCAGAGCCTGAAGAATGATCTAAACGAACATTTAACAGGAAAGAACGAAGAAGAGACGCAGTATCTAATAATGAAGAGCCAGAAATGGATCATATCACAAAACGTTGAAATAGTTAAGAACTTTTATACCTATAAGAGATAGGAAGAACGGAGCAGAGCGTTGAAAGGAATAGTCTAACTGAACATTCATATTTATAAATTATATAGCATAGCCTAGGACTAGTCCCGCTATGCTATTGATCATGTAAAACCGCGATATCAATAGGTGTCCATAATAATGACTTTATTTTAAGAGGGTAGCACGTATTAGTATCACCCAACTAGTGGACTAATGCAAATGCTGCATTTTGATTTAAATCCTTGTTTCTATTTAGTTTCTTGCTTCGGGTTGGAGCGTTACTTTTAAAAGAAAATGGCAGCAAAGTGCGGATTGCTGGTAGTCATGAAAGCATGAAAAATCTCGTATTCTAACACTTTAGTCTCCTTTGAGAACTTGTTCGATATGTGTATATCAAGTAAGAAACGAACGTAAATTGAACAAGTTTCTTTGATTTTTTGTAGAACGAAAATTGAAGCCCGACGTATACTCCGCGACGCTAAATCGCATTTTTCACATTGTACTTTATTATCATGGCTCCTAGGTTTTACAAGCTTTTCTTAAAGTTACTTTTTGTAGTTGCCGTCTTCACTGCAATGATGATTGTAACATACAAAAACGAAGTATAAGTTGCAACAAAGATAAAATTATAATTGCATTTTTCAATTGGCAGAGCGCAGAGCCGACACTGCACGGGCGTGATTCTGTCAATAATGACGAAGACTTCGAGGTAGGTATATTTAACTTGAAGGAAAAAGTTTGTTTATTTGTCAAGTAGGTTAGTTATGATTATTATTATTAACCGTCCAATGATGGAAAACGCAGTGGAGTGGAAAGCTTTAACTCGTTTATGCTGAAAATGTAATATGAATCACGATTTTGAGCTCTTAAGCTATCATTAGCGTCATCATCGGAACGGGCGACATGAACTAACAATACCTTTTTTGCAGACATAGTTTGTTTCCACTCTGGTTTGAAAAAAAAATTAAATGTAGCTTAAAAAGGTACAATTTAAAGACCCAACGTTTCAACACACTTGTCTAGTGTCCTTATCTTCCATAAGGATCAATTCAATTTATCAAGTTGCACGCCAACCCCATGCACGAGAGAGTTAATGAATGCAAGTTTATTCAGACGACCAATTTGCCCTTGTTTTTGCTCCCTTAACAAAAATGGCTCAGTTTTTCTTCCCCTTTTGTCAAACAATGATCTTCGGCTAACCTGAAGTGATCAACTGCGAAGTGGACAGGTGCAAAACACAGGTCACAGGTTAGAAGTCGGCCGCTCAGCTGAATGCTACCACTAGGCCTAAAAGCATTTGTTTAGGTCTAATTAGGCCTAAAGGTTAGCTCTTATGAATGTTTAGTATTCTTTCTGTATTGGTAAAACAATGACCTGTGACTTGTGACTTGTACGTAACCTGTGTTTTGTACTCTCTACCCGCCGCTGCAAAGTTTTACCTAGTCGTGTTAATCGGTATACAGGTGGTTTGCAAACAATCTCCAGTGACACAGATAACAATACTGCAATGTACAATTGCTGGTGGACGAATAAAAGGAGCTAATGAGAGATTTTCTGTTTTCGTCCACGTCCATGGCGGTGATGACGTCACATGAAAACCACCCATTGTGAACAAACTATGTAAAATTTGCGTCCTAACAAGTGATAGTAATAGGACTGAGTGGAGTACAGTTCAGGGAGTAATCGGGCGAGTAATCGATTTGAAATTTTGAGCACGACCATCCCTGAATTGTACGACCTGAAGTCCTATTACTAATTAATCGTAACAATAACATATGCGAGGAATTTCCTTTTTGTGTGAAAACGTTAAAATTATATCCGATCTGTTTTGCAAACAAAAGATGAACAGCAAGAAAGACCCCATCCAAGGGCATGTGATTGACGCGTGAATGGCGTAGGTGGCCAATTACAGGTATCCAATTTGGAGTTGTTCAAATTGGTGACCTGTAATTGGACATCCACCTAATCGCGCGCCAATTACGCGACAAATAGGCGCGCACAGAACCAATCAGATTCGAGAATTTTGTAATGGTTACGATTAATAGGGAAGATATCAGTTTAAAACATTGCTCTTGTTATTCAAATTTGCCTACCACTTGAACAAAAGACCTTTTGGTTCGACAGCCAATAACGATGCTCTGGTTGGCATATTAATGACAATAGGTGACGTCAACGATATCTTCCTTATAGAGTTATTGGGCTATACCCATTGAGCAGTCCCTAGCAATTGGCACGTTACAAGTAACACTCTCGCCTGAATAGAAGATTCTAGGACTGCATAATTTGAAATACTATATAGAGATTTTTGGAGGGAAAAACATCGACATCGATTGTTTGACCCACCAAAAGAGGAAAAATAACCCGCTGCACGTGCGGTTTGCATTTTAGCCGAGCACAAAGTTTTGTGATACTTTGCGTAACAACGACGTGAAATCACCAAATTTGAG
The DNA here is from genome assembly GCF_036669925.1 of Montipora capricornis. NCBI lineage: Eukaryota > Metazoa > Cnidaria > Anthozoa > Scleractinia > Acroporidae > Montipora > Montipora capricornis. The sequence continues at coordinate 5,756,115 of NC_090886.1, read as the reverse complement.
GTTTTGACGACAACGTTAGTGT
>NC_090886.1:5743593-5751093 GCF_036669925.1 Montipora capricornis | reverse complement strand
CTGGAAGTAAGCTTTCGCCCTAGTTAAATTGTCTTTACACTACAACATTATATTGCAGAGTATCTTTTCTCTTTTAGAGATGATTAGTTTAAAATCTGGGAGACACTACTATCCTGTGATGCGATATGTTCCCTTCCGGTTTCCGACCAAACACGTCGCGTACTTAAGGTCACGTGGAAAAAGCAACTGGCATGAATATTGTATGTGAGCAATAATAATAGCAATGATAATGATAATACTAACTAAGGATAATGATGCTGGTTTTATTGGGTGCATTTTTAGAAACAGTGTGTCATAAATGATTAAAAGCGTATTAGGGAATGATCCTTAAAATCACAGCTATTGATTGATGTAGAAACGTGTAGCAAAACTTCTGTTAATGAAGTAATAATTTATATCAAATAAAAAAGTGAGCTTTTTCTCACTTGACAATACAGGGCAAAATTTTGACTTTGTAGTGAACCATTAAATTTGACAACTACTAAATAAATAAAGAAATAAATAAATGGAGCAAAAATGTTCACACAGATCCCTTGATCATTTAAAACGATCCAGGGTTGTGCGTGAGTATCTGTTGTATCCGATTTTGAAATTAATGTTTACTATAAAACCTTTATTGTTATCGGGTATCGTGTACCTGCCTTTTTGTCATTCTTTGATATTCATGTTAATTACTCCTACTGACACTAGAAAAGCCTCTTTAACGTTGAAGCAAAATATGTGATTTGGTCGTATTTATGGAAAAGATCTTTTTACTGGGTTGCCAGTGTGGCAAACCCAGTCGGAATCTGCGTTTCATTTCGTCGTTTTTTGCGTGTCGGTAAAAGTCTTGCCTGTCACTCCCCTGCTAAGTGGTGTCTTTGTGCATAGAGCCTTCTACGCGTATTTTCTTAGGATCGAGAGAGTAGTGGGAAATGCGCAGATTTCTCTGGTGGACACAGTAGAACGATTAACTTATAATTAGCCTGCAATGGCGTCGAAAGTCATGCAGCACGAATGGCGTTTTAGTGGATCCTAGAACAAAATATACCCTTATGGAGCTCAAAAACTGAGTTTCTCCTCTTCACGCACGCAATTAAATAGAAGGGGTTTTTGCCTCTAATAGCAAATATGTTGTTTGTTTCAAAAAATTGTTCGCTGGAAAAGGTGGCCTTTATGAATTCATCATGTTTTATGATATGCGAGCTTAACTGGATAGTTTTTATGGCAATAGTAAAGCATTTTCTTGTCAAAATGAGGTTAGCGTCTTTCTGGTGTGTTAACTGAATTAAATCGTGAGTTTGTATTTGCCTTCTGCCGCGTAACCTTGATTTCCACTCTCAAAATTACCTCCAGAACCTACTTTTTGAATTGAATAAGCTTTTAGAATGATGTTCTTGTTTTGCATAAATGAAGCTAACAAAATCTATACCTTGCTGAGTTCGCATTTGTTAGCGTTAATAGTATTATTTTCGGTCCGATGCTTCTGTTTTACGAGGGGTATATTGTCTTGGTCTCCCATCCTTACACTAACCCCGCCGGAAAGGGATTAACTTCAGTGAACTTGAGTATTACAAAGCTGTCAGATGCTCAGAGGGCACACTTGTGGTGAAAAGAAGTTGTGAGGGAACTTGAAAATTATCAACATGTCAGCCCAGAAGCCAATGTTTCTCGCTTCTCTTTTATTTGTTACTCTTCAGAGACTGGAATGCTGTAGTTCAATACCACACAATTCAGTGCCTTCTGATTTTCTGTAAAATGTACCACAGGCAACCCAGTGCATGCTTCACGGAAGCATCTCGTTCCAATAAGGATAACATTTGAACTGTTTTGGGATATTTATTAATGTAACTTCAAACGAATGATAGCTTTGTACGCAAAGGAGAACAACTTGGCTCGTTTTAAGTTTAGTGTTTTAGAGAAATAGGGGTATGGTAATATAATTCTCGCAAATCAAATCAATTTTTAGATAAAGCTGTCAGTGTTTTCCAAACTCTGACTTTTAATGCAGAGAGCAGCTGACATTGGTCAGCGGTAGCATGAATTTCGAAGGTAGGACGTATTTTTGCGAGCTCCGCCATTTTTGTTCTTGCTTTCGGTTTTCTTTTGCCTTTCGTCTCGTTGGATTTCCATGCCTTTGGCGATGAGTCTCTTGTGCTGTTTACCATTGACTATGCTCCCCATTGTAAGGGAAAAAACCGTTTACTCTTCATGGAAGACAAGTCGTTCCTGTTCCACGTGGACGAAAGTATTTGTATTCTCGGATTTGTTTATATCCAAACTCTTATATAAGTTTTAATCTGATGAGATTAGCGATAAGCGGCGATGTTAATCCAAATCCTGGACCTGTTTTGTCAAGGGTCTCGAAAACACATTTGGCTGAGCCCACACGAAAGAATCATGTATCCTGCTTGGCCTTGAATGCGAGAAGTATCATCAACAAGAGAGTTGAATTGGGCAGTCGCTTATCGTCTACCACCTTTGAGTTAGTCGCTGTTACTGAATCATGGCTGGATTCTTCAATAAGGTCAGCTGAAATCTTCTCTAGTACGTATTATGTGCATCGTAAAGATCGCTCACGTAATGGTGGAGGAGTGCTGCTAGCCTGTTCTCACGAAATCAGCAGCATCAGAAGATCGGAGCTAGAAACGGATTGTGAAATTATGTGGTGCGAGATTATAATTTCAAACCCATATTCTCGTATAATGGTTGGGGTCTTTTATAGACCTCCTTCTACAGATGTTTCTTATTTGCTGGAGCTGGAAAAATCATTATGCCTGTTAGAGAGAAGTGGAACTACTTTATTACTTGGAGATTTCAATCTGCCCAATGTTGACTGGTCCAATCCGTCTTGTCCAATTGGTTCTGATACGTTATCCTCGACGTTCTGATCCATATGTCAGGATTATTTTTTCCATCAAATGGTCTTGAATCCTACGAGGGGCGATAATATATTGGATTTGGTGTTATCTACGGCTCCTGATCTGTTGTTTGACCTTAATGTAAACGAGGGACTTGGTAACTCTGATCATAACTCCATTGAATTTAATTTGAGGCTCAAAATCTTACGACCAAAGCAAAGTCCTAGGATTGTTTATAACTTTGGCGCTGCGAATTGGAATAATCTGCGAGACGATTTCTCAAATATACCTTGGAATACTGCTTTCTTACTGGGTGATATAAATGATGTTTGGGATGCATGAGAGCTCTGTTTATGAAGGCAGTTGAACGTAATATTCCAACAAGGTCGCTGAAGCACAAAAGGAATGTACCATGGTTTAATTCTGAATTAAGATCCCTAGTTTTGAAGAAACGGCGTTTGTGGAAGAAAGCAAAATCCTCAATGGACCCTGTCAAATGGGCTAAATACAAATCCTTTAGCAATAAGGTGAAGGATAGTTTGAACAAAGCGTACGGGAATTATGTTGCTTATCTAACAGCATCTTTGCCTTCCAAGCCGAAAAAATTTTGGTCGTTTGTAAAATCACGCACTGGTAATGCTAGTATTCCCAGCTGTGTTGAATATGATGGTCAATCTGCCTTTACGCCGAAAGGGAAAGCTGATTTATTCAATAAATTCTTTCATAATGTTTTCAGCGAAAGATCTAGTGAGTTGGTTTATGAGGATGTTACACCTTTCACCGAAAGCACGGTTGATGACTTATCGTGTTCAGTGGCTGATGTTTATAAAGTTCTTAGTTCCCTTGATGTAAATAAAGCGAATGGTCCTGATGCAATCTCACCTAGAATTCTGAAGGAATGTGCCGCTGAGTTGGCACCATCAATATCACAGCTGTTTACTTTTTCATTGGTTCATGGCAAGTTACCAAGTGTCTGGAAATCTGCCAATGTTGTTCCAATTCATAAATCTGGCGAACGCACTTTGGCTGAAAATTATCGACCAGTTTCTCTTACGAGTATTTTAGCAAAGGCCTTGGAGCGTATTATCCGTAAGCATATTATGAAGTTCCTGACACATCATAGGCTGCTGAGTGAGAGCTAGCATGGTTTTAGAGAAGCTCGTTCATGTGTTACTCAACTTCTTCAGCTGCTACATTCATGGTTCAGTTTTCTTGAGAAAGGTGCCTCAGTCGATGTGATCTTTTTGGACTTTGCAAAAGCCTTTGACAAGGTTTCTCATCGTCACTTGCTTTATAAGTTGCAGTGTTATGGCATTCGGGGTCATTTTTTTTTCCTGGTTTCACGATTATCTGTCAGACCGTACACAAAGAGTCATTATTGGAGGTCATTCATCAGAATGGATGGAAGTGTCCTCTGGTGTCCCTCAAGAGAGTATATTAGGGCCACTTCTTTTCCTGCTGTATATAAATGACTTCCCCCTAAATGTAAGCTGTAGTACAGAGCTTTTTTCTGATGACAGTGTACTTTATCGTAACATCACATCTGTAGATGATTGTGTTGAGCTTCAGGGTGATCTTTTGTCTGCTGCCTCCTGGTGTGACTTATGGAAGGTAACGCTGAATCCTGAAAAGTGTAAGGCCCTACATGTCACTAAGTCTAAATGTGTTTTAGTTCATCAGTATGTGATAAATGAGAATAATCTGTCGGCTGTAGATAAACATAAGCACCTGGGTATTTGGATTGAATCTTCTTTAAGGTGGGACGCTCATATCAATTACATTGTTGGTAAGGTAAATAGAGTGTTGGGTCTAATAAGGAGAATAATTGGGCCGAAAGATCCTGTGGCAATTAAAACAGCTTTTAATGCTTTAGTTCGTCCTATTTTGGAATATGCCTGCCCAGTGTGGAACCCTTATTTGGTTAAACACATACACAGTATTGAATCCATCCAGCGTCGTGCTACCCGATTGATATGTGGATCTGATAAACCTTACTCTGAAAGGCTCACTGAACTGAACTGGTCATCATTGGAGCTTAGAAGGAAATACCTCTGTTTGCTTCAGCTTTACAAGATAATTCATGGCTATTCTGATATTGACTGTACAGCATATGTGGATCTGACTGGCCCAACAAGAACTAGAAGTAACCATGACTTTAAAATTAGACCTAAAGCAGCAAGGACAAACTATTTTAAATTTTCATTTTTTAACCGTTACGGTAATGCCTGGAACTCTTTACCTAACTCAGTTAGGTCTGCTTCGAGCTTAAGCTCATTTAAAACTTTACTACTTAATTATCTTTGTAAATAGATAGGTCTTTTAGATTTCGTACACATTGTGAAATTATATTATAGATATACTATTCTTAATCGTTTTAACTTTTATTTCTGGAGAGCAGTTTTTATATGGGAATTCAGTTTACCCCTATTGCTTTCCTTTACCTATTGTACTTTTGTATATATATTTTCTTTTGTACATTGGTAAGAAGCTTTATTAAACTTAAGCTAAACTTAATTTTAAATACACGTTAGGCCAATTTTACCGCTGACCTCCTACACCATTGATGGTTTTTAATTAAGCTTATTTCGCGGGGCACTACGTACACGCTACTTAGATACTGCCATCTTCGAGCTACAGTTAAGTGAGCGGATAATGTTTTTTCTCATTTTTGCCTACACCAACCGTCGCATTTTCTTACATATTTCAATTACCTTAGGTTACCCTTTACCCTTTACCCGTGGAAAAGCACTGCCGCCGCAAACATTTTACGTTTTACTGGGAAGCAGGTTGTTAATATTTATTGAGTAATCATTGCATCAAGACTTGTTTTCCACTAAAACAGTAAAGTTTTCGTTTAGTTTCATTGATTAAGCCTTTTCGACATATTCTTATCGTTCGACAGAACTGATTTCTCATGTTGACCAAACAAAATGATTGCGGTTTGTCTAGACAAACAGAATTGTTGTTTCAACTGGCGCTTGAAAAATCGCGCAAAAAAGTATGCCGTAATGATGACATGAAGTTGTCGAAACGTCATGTAATGTTTAAATTGTTAATTTTCCTTTTGAAATGGTTTTCCAAATCTTTCTTCGCTGGAAATTTTCAAAAGAATGCGCTTAATTTGCACACTCAGTGTCGCTGTTGATAAGAAATCTTCCTTTATCTTTTGTACTCAATTTGGTGCCCAGAACGCAGGAGATCGCATTTCAGAGCTTTCAGATTTAAAATTTTTGGGGGGGAGCATGCGCCCTGGACGAAGTAACGGCCCCTCGGTTGATACAGTTTGCTACTCGACTTAATTAAACCAACTGCCTAATTCAAATTTTGTTGAAACAATAATGGAATACATTATTATTAGCATCATCCATAAACATATTCTTATCACACGCTCTGGAGGAAAATGTCAAAATTAGGAGATTAAATGAAAAAAATGAAATGTATGTAAAACAATACAAGATTTACGTGTATACCTCGAACCTGCAAGTTTCCAAACTCTAACAGAATCCCTCTTGGTGGCACAAAGATCTTTATAAGGTGCTTCATAATGTCCTCCTTCTTTCTTGCAACAAACCAATTAGTGGCACTTCTCAAAGAGGTGCCAACAAAAATAATGGATGTCTTTTCCACCACATCTGTCAATCCAGTACCAGCTGTTGACAAATCAAGCCATAGAGGACTTTTTCCGTGTTTACATATCCTCATCTTAACACAAGGGGGAGTTGGGAGAATTCGAGACAGTAAGTTATGCAAACCCAAGACACAACCATGGAAAAAGTCTTCTATTGCTTTTATAGAATATTTCTCAAAATTAATTCGACAAATGAAGCAAATTGCTGTTTTTTTTACTTGATTGAAACATAATTTCTTGATAGGGGCTCATATTTCCTGTCAGCCAATCAAAACGTACGTCTGACAACACATAACCATGTGTCATAGCCATCTTTACATCACACAGCTATTGACCAATTAGATAGCTTGGTAGCTTGGGTATTTTTGGCGCGGAGAATTGGGTGGGGCGCTGTGAACGATACCGCCTGCCCGAAAACTTATGTTTTTTGAATTCCGCCCACTTTGAATCCAATTCCGAACAGTCAATCAGAGTAAAGCTGTAATGCAAAACCAAGTTGTGTATTGCAAGTGTCAATATTTGAGCGCAAAACTTATGAGCAGCATGCACGGAACGTAGTAAACACAGATGTTAATATGGAAAGCATGGAAAGAGTAGATACACCAAAGAAGCAAGTGAAATGAGGAAGACTGTCTAGTAAATCCTCGAAAGATTGCTGTAGGTTATGTGCATGTTATCTGAAATTGCAATTCGGAGATTATTAAAAAAAAAAAAAAATCCTTGTAATATCGGCCGAAACCTGGTTTAAATCAAGGGAGACAATGAATGAACCACCGATCGACGATGTAAACGAGAGAATCATCACACCTCCAGCCAAGAACGTACTCTCTACAGGGGCACCGAACGAATCTGTTCCTCACATTATCTGTTCCCCAGAGGAATCTTGCTGGCTGGCAAAAATACAGGTGTTTCGATGAGCTGGCTGGGAAATTGTCGGTTGAGGACGACTAAAAAAAAAAAAAAGAACCCCTTCCCTCTCCCAGAGAATAGTCACAAACATACGACGGCTGAGTGATTGCGCTTGCGGAAAAA
>NC_090886.1:5736093-5738593 GCF_036669925.1 Montipora capricornis | reverse complement strand
TTGGCTTCTGGGCTGACATGTTGATAGTTTTCAAGTTCCCTCACAACTTTTTTTCACCACAAGTGTGCCCTCTGAGCATCTGACAGCTATGTAATACTAAACTTCACTGAAGTTAAACCCTGTTCAGCCGGGTTAGTGTTAGGATGGGAGACCAAGACAATAAAGCCCTCATAAAAAACAGAAGCATCTGACCGAAAATACTATTAACGCTAACAAATGCGAACTTAGCAAGGTACAGATTTTGTTAGCTTGCTTTATGCAAAACAAATATTGATGAAAAAGCAAAGAACTATTGATACACAGTTTTTAGAAAGAGCAGAAGGAAGTTTCCGGGACGGTCGATCGAGAATAAAATATTTACGACATGAAAATAACATTAATTTTGAGCCGTGAATATAGAATATAAAAAGTTACGATCAGCGACAAACATTTTGGGAGATTTTTGCTACGTTCAAGTAAATTGCAAAATCGAAAGTGACATGGCCGGAATTCAGCGGGCGCCGTGATTAAGTTACCGCGGCATGTTTACTTGCCAAACAGTGAAGCATCTGTGTCAAATGATGGCAAGATACCGGGTTTTTGTAAGTTTCTTTCTTTTTCTGTCAAGTTTTATAAAGTTTGACAATGAAATGAGCGAAGTCAAAACAAAGATCACAATCGCCCAACTCTTGTTTATGCAAAGTCAAAATTTACTCTCCAAGACGCGTACGACGTTATTTATCACCAGGTAATTCCACCATTTTGGAAATAGCAGCTACTTTATTATTCATCTGCGTCACAAGCTTTCACTGATTTTGGGGCTCATTTTGTTGAAACTCAAGCACGCTTCCAACAGGCCTGTGAACCCTTCCTGCTTACAGGGCAATACTAAAAAACTTCTCCCACATCACATTTCAACCTTAAGCTCGAAAATTCAATACACAACATGATATTATAATTCACAATGGCAGAAAATACCACAGAATCCTTTTCCAGCGAAAAATTTATTGAAACAAACAACATATTTGCTCTTAGAGGCGAAAATCTCTTCCTATTTCATTGCGTGCGTAATCGTGTCAAATTACCATGTACTTCAGGTAAATACAGCTCACTTTGATTTCGTCTCGACGGGCGATAGATTGTTGTCAAAGTCCAGTACTCGTCGCTTTTGAGATTCCTGGCTAGTTTATCCAACTGACTTTCCATTATTGAGCTCCATAAGGGTATATTTTGTTTAAGGATCCGCTAAAACGAAATTCGCGTTACATGACTTTCGACGCCATTGCAGGCTAAGTTAATGATTCTACTGTGTCCACCAGAGAAATCTACGCAGTTCCACTACCCTCTCGATCCTAAGAAAATATGCGCAGAAGGCTCTATGCACAAAGACACCACTTACCAGGGGAGTGACAGGCAAGACTTTTACCGACACGGAAAAAAAAAAAACAAAACAAAAAATAATTAAAACGAGATGCTTCTGTGAAGCATACACTGGGTTGCCTGTGGTACGTGCTACAGAAAATCAGAAGGCACTGAATTGTGTGGTATTGAAATACAGCATTCCAGTCTCTGAAGAATAACAAATAAAAGAGAAGCGAGAAACATTGGCTTCTGGGATGACATGTTGATAATTTTCAAGTTCCCTCACAACTTCTTTTTACCACAAGTGTGCCCTCTGAGCATCTGAGGGCTTTCTAATACTAAAGTTCACTGAAGTTAAGCCCTGCCGGGCGGGGTTAGTGTTTGGATGGGAGACCAAAATAACGTACTCCTCATAAAAAAGAAGCATCGGACCGAAAATACTATTAACTCTAACAAATGCGAACTCAGCAAGGTACAGATCTTTTTAGCTTGCTTTATGCAAAACAAATATTGATGAAAAAGCAAATAACTATTGATACACAGTTTTCAGAAAGAGCAGAAGGAAGTTTCCCGGACGGTCGATCGAGAATAAAATATTTACGACATCAAAACAACATTAATTTTGAACCGTGAATATCGAATATAAAAAGTTACGATCAGCGACAAACATTTTGGGAGATTTTTGCTATGTTCAAGTAAATTGCAAAATCGAAAAGTGACATGGCCGGAATTCAGCGGGCGCCGTGATTAAGTTACCGCGGCATGTTTACTCGTCAAACAGTGAAGCATCTGTGTCAAATGATGGCAAGATACCGGGTTTTTAAAAAGTTTCTTTTTCTGTCAAGTGTTATAAAGTTTGACAATGAAATGAGCGGAGTCAAAACAAAGATCACAATCGCCCAACTCTTGTTTATGCAAAGTCAAAATTTACTCTCCAAGACGCGTACGACGTTATTATCACCAGGTAATTCCATCATTTTGGAAATAGCAGCTACTTTATTATTCATCTGCGTCACAAGTTTTCACTGATTTTGGGGCTCATTTTGTTGAAACTCAAGCACGCTTTCAACAGGCCTTTGAACCCTTCCTGCTTACAGAGCAATACTAAAAAACTTCTCGCATATCACATTTCAACGTTAAGCTCGAAAATTCAATACAC
>NC_090886.1:5711093-5723593 GCF_036669925.1 Montipora capricornis | reverse complement strand
GGTAACTTGATCACAGGTGGCCGCTAAAAGCCATGTTATTTTCGATTTTGAGACCAAAAGTACGATAGAAAAATTGAACGTCACGAAACTCTCCCGAAATGTTTTTCGCTGATGGTAACTTGTTTTATTCGTGGCACAAAATTAATAATGTTTTCATGTCGCAAATTTTGTTGCTGATAGCAAATTGTTTTATTCTCGATCGACACTTCCTAAAAGTTCCTTCTGCTCTCCTTAAAAACTACATATCAATATTTATTTACTTTTGCGTCAATATTTGGTTTGCATGAAGCAGGCTAACAAAATCTGTACGTTGCTTAGTTCACATTTTTGAGCGTTAAAATAGAGTTTGGGCGTATGTTCCTGACAGCAAGTCGCATATTTTGACGTCCCCAATCCAGAAAGGGCTTAACTTCAGTGAACATTATCTTGGAAAGCTGTCAGAAGCTTCGAGTACACGCTTAAACTTGTGGTGAAAAAGAAGTTGTATATGATCAACATTTCAGCCTTGAAAACAAAAGTTCCTCGATTTCCTTTTATTTTCTCCAATCTTTCAGGGTTTAGTGTTTTACTGAACCACATGTCTTCTCAGGGGGTATTTAGCAAAGATATCTACCATGCCACTGTAATGATTTCAATGCCAAAACAATATCGTGTACTTTTAGAGCTACCTATTACGCAAGGACAACTTGAATCTCCTGAACAAAACGCAGCTCAGTTGACAGTCATGGAAAAAAAAAAACACTGTCAAGTTACTGCACTACCACATGTACGCAAATGCGTTCCTACTTTAAAAAATAACCAGTATCCCCACAATTTTTATCACCTAAATATCCCGCATCCTGATCGTCTCTTGGCCTTTTGGATTAATTTCTCCGATAAGAGCTACGGTCAAGTACCATTGCTCTACGTACGGTACTTTTTTTCAGTGCCGTAAGGGGCAGGCACAGAACAGTTTCGGCTGTTTGTCTGTTCTCTCGAGAAGTGATCACTAGGGTTTTCTAGTTTAGTTTTCGATAGTTTTTTGTTCAGCTCGATTGCAGAATCATGACGAACTTTTTTAGTTTCTAAGAACTATTTACTACTTGTAGCTTTTGTTGAGTTTTGAATCGATGATAGAGAGAGTTTTGTCGATTTGAACCTGTACTGGACTACTGGATTTAAGCTTTTTTCTTAACGAGATTTCAAGTTATTGTGGAGCGTTTGGTACCACGTTACTCTAATACTGAAATCAAGATTATGGAATAGTAAATTTAGAACTTTGGACTGGCCTATAGAACACGCAATTACGGAATTTTAGATTTTTGAGCATTAAGAGAAATGGAGTACAGATGTTGTCTGCTTGTCTTCGCCAGGGCAGTTTTAAACAGTTTGCAAGGAACTGAACCAGGATTACGGAACCGGACTTCGAATACAGGGCCCGGTTGTTTGAAAGGTGATTGCCTTAATCCAGTTAGCGCATACTTTTGTTTCATCTTTTCAACTTTTTGGTGCAAGTTTCCTTTGCTTATTTTTGTTTTTCAAGATTGAATTCTTTTAATGTAAGGTTTTACCTAATATCAACCTTGAACAGCATTTGGGAGTCGAGAATAAAACTCCTTTGTTAATTTTAACCTGAGATTAGTGTAAAAAATAAATAAATAAAAAAACCCGTATCCTGATAACCCGCTAATAGAGCTTCGTTGTTTGCATTTGCAAATTTAGTAACATTAATAATGAGTTTTAACAACAAACAACTTCAAGTTATATTACAGATTTATCTTTCTCGTGATCTCTCACCATTTTCCGAAGTTTACCTGTAGTTGAAGTTCACTGTAACTGGACAATTTGTGTTAACTGTTTGCGCATTCCACGGATACGCTCTTGTAGGCGTCTTGTTGTTCTGCAGAAGAAGGCTGTTCGAATTATTACTTTTTCTTGTTATAATGCTCATACTTCTCCTATTTTCAAACATTTGTACATTATGAAATTTCGTGATGTTATATATTATCTATATAACATCGGTAGTAGCCAAAACGCGGGGTCGGGGTCGGGGTCGGGGTGTCTTTTCTTGTTCCCAATTTTTTTTTCGTTATTCTCCTGTAGTGTTGTTTTCGAATGACCGACATCTGTCCTTCATTTATGATGGAAATTAGTAAAAAACATTAAGGAACTTACGGAAGTTATGAAAGTTCTTAAGGGACATCTTAGGTTTTTTTCTCGAAATCGGAATTTGTTTTACTATTTTTTGCGTGTGTTTTAAAATCGAAGTTGGTTTTTGCGAGCATCTGACTTAGTCTTTCCGAAAATCGGAGTTTGTTTTTCGAAATTAAGATAATTTCCGAAAATGCTAAAATTGGACTGCCAGAAACACTGAAGACTCGCTGAGCTCCACACTTTAAAACAACATTGTAATGTTTACTTTTCGAGAAAAAAAAAACAGGATGATCGTCACGTAGTCACGCAACGTTCTCATTTGCTCGTTTGATCGTGTTGATGTCATGTTGTTGTCTGTCTTTACTACAAACGGTTTGTAGTAAAGCCAGAGTCGCACGGGAACTTGCTAGTCAGTTCTATCCGGACGTCAAGGGATCGAATCCAATATCACAAAAAAAAAAAAACAAAACACAACAACATTGAAAACAATTTTGCGAAAACAAGCAAATGAGAACGTTATGTGACGACTATCGTGGAACTGTGGCTATGTTCTGTTTCGTTTTAATTGTATTCCGGAGGTTTTTAAGAAGTAAACATTAATTAAAATGTGGTTTTAAAATGTGGAGCTCAGCGAGTCTTCAGTGTCTCCAGGAGATAGCGTATATTCCCCACAAAAACTCCAATTTCAGTCTGAAATTCTCTTAATTTCGAAAAACAAACAAAGATGTTCCTTTCGTATCTTCCGTGTGTTCCCTATTTTTTTGACTAATTTCCACCATAAATGAAGGAAAGATGCCAAACATTCGAATATAACATTACAGGAGAATAACGTCAAAATTTGAAATAAAAAAATTTGGAAAAAAAAGACACCCCGACCCCGGCCCCGCGTTTTGGCTACTACCATATTATCTTAATTGTGTCTTTATGTTTAAATTTTATCATAATTTGTTACCTTCTGCTTTTCACTATTTTTTTACTCCTATATCAAGTAGGCACAAGTGTAATACTAGACTGTCTTCTAAATCAGCCTTTTGTATTCCTACTTCCAGGACTAATTATGGGAAGTATAACATTCGTTTCAAGGGGGCTGTTATTTGGAATAATATTAAGGCGTCTTTAAAAATTGTTCGCTTTCACAAATTTAAGTGTTCCCTTAAAAAGTCTCTTATTACGTCATCTTAATTATCTTATTTATACTTCCTCTTTACTCCCGTCCATCTGAGGTGACATCTTTTTTTTTTTCTGTTGTCGTTCTCTTTGTTTGCCTATCTTTTATCATTATATTTGTGCCTCGCTGAATCGACTTCTTTCCTTTAGACGTAAAATTATTTAATTTATCCTGCCTCCTAGTTAGATTAGCTTCTTAGTTATTTTCTACGGGGCATTGTACCTTTCTTAACTCTTTTACTTATTTCGTGTATCCTTATTTACGTGTGGTACAAATAAACTTTTTGTTGTTTGTTGTCGTTGTTGTGAAACTAAAATTTATCGTATCGATGAGTTACCATATTTTCTTAACTATGGTAATCCGCGCGCGCGAGCCTTCAGCGCGCGCGGACCTCCACTGAAACACAGGTTATTATATACGCAAAACACGAGTATAAAAAGTCTGAAGCCCGAAACTCCCGTGTTGCATAATAATTAATTCAGCCGCGTACACAGTACACTCAGGTTGCATTCCTGAACCGTGAGTACGGTGGACCATCAAATAGGAAAATTCCAGTTAAAACAAACAGGTGTCTTTTTGAAATGAAAGCTTCAAACTTGGGTTACAGCATCCGACCAGTTAAACCAGTTAAATTTTTGCAACGCCCTTATTAGTTTAAGGAAAACGAAGTATACCGAAAGGACACTAAACATTTAAGCTTTGAGATGCAAGTTTTGGCGGGCTCTAAGCTGTAGGATCATTTGCAGAGGGCGCCGTTCTGTTCAGGAGATCGAAATTTCCATGGTAATATTTACGCTTGTCACTGCGCAGTAAAACTATCCCTGTTGAAGAAATTGCCTATAAATCATGATGTTTTTTAAGGAAACTTTCGATATTTGCAGTGAGTATTCTCAAAGAATTCCAGTAGTTAGAGCATCCTTCAATTCTTCCTGTTTCTTGAATAACGGAGACCAGAATCATCAACAAAATTTTCACTAAGCGTCCCAGTATACGACCAATTTTTTGTGTAGTGTAATAATGTTCTGATACAACTCAATTGAAACTTTCTTCATTGATTTACCAAGCGGAATTATCTGTGTGTTGCTTTCACACCACACTTTGCAAAACCATTGCAAAACTACCGCAAGCAGATTTTAGAACGGAATTCTCAATTTTCCCACAATGCTCGGTTCGTAAGTCGATTTATATTTTCCGAATTCTAATGCCAAAGTACTTTGCAAGAGCAAAGGGGGGCAAAAACATTTATTTCCCACCGAACGTCAAGTTTAATTGCGTTGTTATTCCTGTGGTCGGATACTGCCGGGCAGCAATAGACATCTAGCCTCTGTAGAAATGCAAACTTCACCACGGAAACGAAGGTAAAAACGCAAAGCTTGTTTTCATCAGACTAAATGTATTGCTTCGCGGCCAAATTTCAAAGCTCTTGCGGCTAAGGCAAAAAAATATATATATAGCACTTAAACTGAAGTGGTCGGATACTGGGCAACATACTGTATACTTAGTGTTTTAGTTAACACAGTATTAAATCCAAAGAAAAAGGAGAATTGATTTTTTGGTCTTAGAGAAGACGTGAAAGCCTAACTATTTTTAGATGAAATTACTAAGACAGCACTTTCTACTGAGTTATTCTTATTACTGTTACTGCGCATACGTTCTGCGCATCTCGAGATACTCGGGTTTCCTATGGGTGGCGCTTATTAATACAGAGATATTTTTGAGCGGTTCAAAACTATGTGGATAAAGCAAAACTTAGCAAGTGCTCGTGGTATCTTTTTACAAATATTAGTGATTAATTATCTTCGAAAAATACGTGGTTACCCCCAATTTTCTTTTTGGATTTCCATAACGCTTGTTAAGATCTGCTTTTCCCGCATATTCAGTAAACCGCCCAAAAATACCTTTGTATTAGTAGGCACCTTCCTTAAGAATCCGAATGTCAGTCCGATTGGGGTTTCAACCCGCGATCTCCCGCTCGAAAGAGGCCCGACGCTCAACGAACTGAGCCTCGTAGCTCAAAACGACAAATATGAACTTAAGAGAACTAGAAAACATCCTATTAATCGTCAAGGACATAAATGGAGTTTAGTATAAATGCATTCTCAAGACACCAGGAAGGCAACGAAATCCTCGGTTTCATCGATGATCTAGATCTGGGAAATTATTTCATCACTCGCATTTCGTCAAACTCAAGAATTATCTTGCTGCTTACCGCGAGTGTCAATATAGCCGTAAATCAACTTTATGCTATCAATTTACTGAGTTCTTCCCAGTTGGCAAATTGTAGGAACGTCTTAGCACCATAAAAGGGATAACCAGGACAAAGCATGTACAACAGAAAACCAGTGCGTTATCTTGTTCACAAGAAAACTATGTGGGGTGAAAAATGGCCTTTATTTCGCGACGAAAAACTGTGAAAAGTGAAAAAAGCTAAATACCGGCTTCATTGCAATTTTATACAAAAGATACAAAAGCAAAACTATTGTCAAATACTTGTGAAATGTTCATGGCTAGTCTGACGCGGCGCTTCGTCTCGGCCAAGAGACTCTTCAGAGACCTTGAATTATAAAACGGTGCATCGGTAACAGTAAAAACTACATACATTTATGGTATAACTTACCGGTTTTAACTTGAAGTAGTAGATCGACAGCGGTACAGGAGTTATCCTTGGAGGTGTGCTATATCTGTCTGGCCCTGCAGGCGAGCTATTGTAAAAAGCCCAGCACTGTTCCAGCCTTTTATACGATCGGATGGCTGAGAGGTAACCACTCAAGTCAACGATTAATGAGTAAGGTCTTTTCAAAGTTCCTGTGGCTGATACTGTATCTGCCTTTCAGCAACATAAAAAACATAAAATTTCCTGATCAAAATTCCGGTGTCAGATGTCAGTACTCCAAATGGTCGAACACAATATGACGCAAAGAGGTTGAAAATTCTTCAAATTCTTTGTTAGACCACGCGTAGTGGTGGGTAAGTATCTCGAAATATTTCATCTAGGGTAGGTGAGTCTGCTGGTCTCTGGGAAATGTCGCTGACCTACTCCTCCCTCCGAAATCGTCGATGGCGAGAGAAGGGTGAGTCGCGTGTCTCGTTCACATTGTACGGACGGATGTACCGAGCCCACAACAATTTGTGAAAGGTAAGGGAATTTTCGCTACGTATGAAAGGGAAGTTTTGGTCTATTTTGTTACTTCTATTTTATCTGGAGGGAATCTACCTTCCTACTTTACAACAACAAGCACGTTTATGGCAATTAAATTACTATGTGAGCCTTTGGTTTACTCAAATCTGCCTTTGTTGCTTTTATTTTCCTTTGCTTTTAAGACTGGCAAATGATTTTGAAACAAATCCTGTTGATCAGCGCTCTGGACCAAGGCCACTTCCTGTTTTCTCTGTACGTGCTCGTACGTGCAGTACCGCTCGTTTTTTTGGAAGTTGCCGTGACAACAACATCACATTAGTAAGTAATATACTAATATGAGTACTAATAAATCACATTTTAACTGTGTGCCAGTTTGATGTATAGTGAAAGTCAAAATATGCTCGAGACAACAGACAAGCGCCTTACTTGATGAAACGTGAACATCTTGCCTGTCCTTTGAGAGAATAATAAAGTCATTTTATCACGTGATTTCAATATTGAAGCTACCCATACAACATTGCTAGCATATATCATATTGAAGTATAGGACCTAAGATTTAAGAAAAATGTATGATAGCACTTGTCTTAAGTAGTAAGAAATTCCAAATTTTCGCATCTTGGCCCATGGACTATCAGCGAGCTGTGAAATTTACAACAGCAGCCGATAAGATCAGTATTGAGCTCATTCACTCAATATAGAAAACGCCGGTTCGAAAATAAGTATTAAAGAACCCTCAAAGCAAGTGTGCACAACACAATGGTCAGAGAAATGGAAAAAAAACATGTGTTTTCACTCACTCGCATCAAATCCACGTGAACGATGTCGCGTCATGCCAATATCTTTCGATATGGTGAAGCATGTCCTACTCGCTGATAAGCTTAATTATTAAAGTCTTGATCTCAACCCTTATATTCAGAATTGGTATCTTAGGTTTCTTTCTTATAGGCAACAAAGAGTTGAATGAAAAGGATGTCAATAAGGGTACGACCAAAGGGTCGGTCAGTGGGCCTTATTTATTCAATGTTTTTATGAACGATGTTAGTATACAGTTAAAAGGTCTTGGCATACTTTTTAAATATGCCGATGACATCCCCTTGTGGAAAGATGGAGTTGATCAGTCACCGGAATTGGTGGACAGTTTTTTACGTCGGTCTGAAAAAAAAATTATGTGTCATGCAATCTTAGAAAGTGTAAAGAACTCACCTTGCGTAAAAAAGGGTTTGTAAAGGAACTGTGTAAAATACGTAACATTCCGCAATGCAGCGAGCTTAAATTATTAGGTGTGATATTCCAGTTCAATTTTAAATATGCTAGTCACATGATGAAAAGCTTGTTTAGGCTAATAAATGCTTGCACGCAGTAAGAACTCTTCGACAAGAGGGGTACAATCCGGAGGAGCTGGATTATCTGTCTCATTCAATTGTTATGCCTAGTTTTTTGTATAGTTTATCGGACGGTTTATGGAACCGCCTCTTCTGATCTGAACAACGTACAGAATTTTTTAGATAGGTGCTATAAACGCAAGTATATTTCGAGGAAATTGAATAAAAGGGCGTTGCTTGAAAGATCAGACTGTCGTATTTTTAGAAAGGCTATGAGAACAAATTCGCTCCTTGTGAAGATTTTACCAGAAAGGAATTTCACCAATTACGTTCTAAGAAAAACAGGCTTTTATCATCCTATAGTGGCAACAGAGCGCTTCAAATCGTCCTATGTGAATAGACTTATTTTTAGATATGATATTGATTCTTTGATGTAAATAGATGTGTGTAATTGTTCCAGAGCTCAAAACGTTTTTTTTATAACTGACTTTTTTTCTGATTTGATTGACTTGTAACTTGTGATATGTATTTTTTATCTTTTGAATTTATTAAAGACATCATTATTCATTATTATTCATTAGTTTGTTGTAATGACATCTCACATCAAAACATGCGCTTTCATTGGCTCTTGAAGTCACATGATAAGGAGCCTTTGTTCCCTCACCTTATCTTACATTACATTTTCTCTGTAGCGTTGAAAACTTTTTCTGCATACACAAAACTAATCAAGATTATGATTTGGTGAAAATTTAAGCCACACTGGAAAATTCTGCAAAACGTTCGTTTCAGCCTGAAAACGCAACTTTTTGTGAAAACTGGCTCTCGCGCATCGGCTCTATTAGGCTGCCTCCTCGTCAATCTCGCGTCTTCGCTCGGCTGACTCGTTGGCAATAACTCTTTTATTGGCCAAGCTTGTTCGGTCAAGATGGCTGGATACTGGCCTCGTGCTGTTTTTGCGTCTTCATGCAAAACAAGAAGTTGGCCAATGTCCATCCATCTTGACTTCACGCTTGGCAGGTCAATAACCCATATATACCGAGAAAAGTGTAAGCATATTTAGTTCAACAATTCCATCAACGGCAAACGGTAAGGTGTTGTCATGAAACCATGAAAATATTTTTATTCTTATATTATTTATTTCTTTTTAGTACTTGTTCGATAATTAATTGTGGCCAACAGGCAACTAATGAGCTGAGATAGAATATGTTTCATTAAGTTTGGGCAAAAGCGCCTGAACTTCCTTCCACTGGTTGTTATTCTGACTTTCGAATATACAGAATATATAGGTTCAAGACTGCCATACACTAAAAGGGGTTGTGCCACGGAAGTACAGTTGTGTAGTACCAAATAGTTACTCTCCCCTACTCGCTATACAATTTTAAAATTAACCCAGAAATTACTTTCAAACAACACAATTCAAGGCTTCGTGACATAAATTGTCTGTCCAGCATACATAATTGATTTCCAAACAAAAAGAAACAAACTTTGAAAAAGTGTTAAGCTGAGCAGTTTTCGAAAACCCCAATTCAATCCATTTGAATCTTTTTGGTCCATTCGGATCCCTGCTTCCTTTTGTATTTACTGTTTGGGTGAGACTAATTTATGGAACTGCAGACCGCGGAACCGCGGAACTTCCGGAAGCTGCCGAACCTAGAGAAATGATTATTTTTATGGAAACCCCATGATACAAACGATGAGATTGCCATTAATATTTGTTAACTATCAACTGCACCCGCCGATATTATCGCGTTCCAGGTGCCATTTCTAGCTGTGATCAGCGTATTTGCACCATCTGATTCAAGTTTTAACTGCGGGATTGCGTGACAAGTCACAGTAACAATGACCATCTCCTCAATTACCTCTTCCGGTGACTTTGTTGTTACGAAGGTATTACGACAAAAGACTTACTATGCCGAAACATGAATAGAAGAAGGAACGTATCATTGCTTCGGCTACATGTTTTTCCCTCTGTGGAAAAGTTGATATTTTGAAAAATTCACTTTATTTGATTTTTCGCCGTGAAAAATAAATACCAGTGTATTTTATGTGCAAGTTCCAGGGCCAAGATCAGGGAAACCATCCCATCACCAACGCGCCAAGGTACCAAATTGATTGAGCAAATCGCAAATCGCCAAGCGATTGAGCAAATCCTGAAGTCAAACAGACGCCGTAAAAATAAAGAAAACAATACAAACATAAAAGGCAAACGAGGCGATGACCGGCCGAAGCCAATTAATCTCACCAGTAAATTCGAAGAACAACCTTAAAAAAACCCAAGTAATGACACGAAAAAGATAAGGAAAACTGGAAACATACAAGACTGACCTTGTCCATTACCTTAAATACAGCGGAAAGGTACTAAAACAGGCGCTAAACGAAAGCTCAGTATAAAACCAAAATGACAATTGATAGTTGCCTGCATGTCACAAAAAGAAAAAATCTTCAAACCAAGCGGGATTGTCTTTTGAGGCTGTAAATGTGAGATGGTAGATTGTGACTTGTCACGCAATCCACCAGTTATCGGCTAACTTGGGTCAGATGGTGCAAATACGCAGATAACAGATAGAAGTGGCACCTTGAACGCGATGATCGGTGGATACAGTCGATATTTAACAAAGAATAATGTAAATCTCATCGTTTGAACCATGTGGTTTCAATAAAAACAGTCATATTTCAAGGTTCCTTTGGTTCCACAGCTTCCGTGGTCTTACCCCTTCAATGTTTTCAGCAGTTATTTTTTCGTTTCGCTCGATTTGAGTTGCCTGTTCCCAATCGCTGAGAATTCATGGGTAAATTTCACGATTTTGTCCCTCTTTTCTGACACATGGGTCAGCTCAACGCTATCGTGTCATTTAACTACATTAAGACTAGTTCGCGCAATTTACGAATCACTAGTAATGTGCGCCATCCGGCTCACGTACCAACTAAATTCTTCCACGAAAATGGGCGGGGCAGTAACAAAAAGTGGGTGTGGCGACGATATAAAAATTTGAGTTCGGTGATTTTCGTAATAAAAGAGGCTCAGCTTTACTAACTGTCCAACACTTGAAAAATAACCAATATATTTGACTGCCACAGGAAATGTTTCGGTTGCTTTACCTTCTCGGTCGATTTCGTTAATTCAATGGCGTTGGTTTCCGAAGGAAATATTGTGCTGCGTTGACGTTAAAGAGCACTTCTCATTCCATTTCACCAACAACGTTGCCTACCAAGCAGCACATTAAAACACCGTTTTCAACCCACGATTTGTTCATTCGCTCTAGACTGCGTAGCAAGGGTTCGAAGGGGAAGGGAAAGGAAGAACTGGTGGGAGAAGGAGGAGATCGCGCGCGCGAGGGGAAGGGAACGAAGGCCATAAACGCTCGAGAAACGTCAGCTTTCTATTTCTCCTTGCGATGGTCAATTTACTTTTGTGGGGTCAGTTGATACAACAAAACTTCCAACTTCGTTGAAAGTTATATAATTGTTCATGAACCAGTCGAGACAAGAGGAGACCGTACGTTTTTCGACGCCACTTTTTCGCCCCGGTGTCGCAAATTTATTCAATTTTTTTTGTTCGTTTGATTGTTTGCACCTGTTGTAATTCGGAACCGTGATTTCCTTCGTTTCTTGGGAGATAGAAATAGTCTTCAAACCTCAAGTCATTATTTCACAAAAACAACTTGATATCAGGCAGATATCGTGACCTGCTTGGCTTTCGATAGCCCCCCCGCGTAACCGATTTTTGGGGAGTCGTATTTCACCTGCCCACCTGGGGGGCGGGGTACTTGGGTCAATTTTCGCTGGATTCTTTCAGCAGCAAACGCTGTGATCATGACGTGAGTTATGCCTCGGAACTGCACAAACAAAAGTCAGTCTAAGAAGACAGAAAACAATCCCGAAACCTCCAAGGTAACAAGGAGAAATGCCAACAGCCAACCATTCGGAAATAACGCCCCCCATAACCACCGCTCTAAGCATCACGTCCAATTTCCCAGTACCGGCTCCCATGAAAGTGTCTGGCGACAGAATAAATAATTGGGAGTTCTTCAGACAACAGTGGGAGGACTACGAGCTCGCCACTGGCCTTGACAAGCGCCCTAAGGCAATACGGTTAGCGACGCTACCATCCGTAATGGAAAAAGATTGTTTGCAGATATTTTTAAATCTTAAGTTGGCAGAACAGGAGTCAACAAGCGTAAATGCTAGCCTAGCAGCTTTGGAAGCCTATTTTAAGCCAGAAACCAGTGTGGTTTACGAAAGATATCTATTCAACTCATCGACGCAAGGCCCAGATAAAGGGATTGATGAATTTGTGAATAGAGTAAACTAAACAAGCGTCATCATGCAAATTTGGTACGCTCACGGTGGAAATGATCCGCGACAGGATCGTCATTGGCCTCCAAAATAGAAACACCAAGCTTAGATCTTAATAAAACGGTCAATATTTGCAGAGCCAGTGAAATTGCTAGCAGGTAATTGAAATTAGGCTTCGCTACATAATTCCCGAAAAATTGTCTAAAATTCTTTCCGGAATTTCCCAAACACAAGCTCTAGAATTCTTTTAGGAATGTCTAAAATTCTCCAAAAGCTCTCTAAAATTCCCGAAAATTCTTATGAACATTTCCTGTTTGAATTGTATGAATACCATCATTATACGAATGTAATAGTAATTTATCACTATAAAAGAGGAGCGCACCGGTGGCTCAGTTGGTTGAGCACCGGGCTGTCACGCGGGAGGTCTTGTGTTCAACTCCGG
>NC_090886.1:5703593-5706093 GCF_036669925.1 Montipora capricornis | reverse complement strand
GACTCATAAATACTTGATACCCGTATAAACCAGGGTCACAGATGTTTCTCGCAGACCACCTCTCCAGAGAGTTTCTGACTGAGACTGACCCCGCGGACGAAGATGTTCAAGTTTTCGCACTTGAGTTGCATAGGAAACCATGGACCCCTTAAGCACAGTCAAGATCAGCAGTGAGAGTCTACCCCGATTACAGAAGACTACGGAAGAAGACCCCGTCATGATCATGCAGACCGTCAAGAGAACTATTCTGGTATGATGGCCAGATCGTAAAGAGGAAGTTCCATTAAACATCCGGGAGTATTGGAATTTCAGAGAGGAGTGAACACTCCATAGTGGCATCCTCTTCAAGAATCAGCGCGTCATCATTCCCAGAGCCATGAGACTCGAGCTTGCTGTCAAAGCCCACTCAAGTCACCAGGGAATGGAAGCATGTATCCGTAGAGCCAAAGATATGGTGTTCTGGCCCCCAATGAGTAAAGACGTCCAGGAAGCAGTAGAAAAATGCGAAGTCTGTGCAGAGTTCCAAAACAAAAACAGCAACAGAGTTTCATCTGACCTCTTTACCTTAAACTCAAGGGACTGCATAGTGCTTGCCGACAGTTATTCTGCTTTTATTGAAGTTGGAGAACTGCGAAGTACTACTTCCAGCGACATCATCCTGTTCCTGAAGCAGCAATTTAGCCGACAGGGAATACCAGATGTTCTCGTAATCGACAATGGCCCGCAATTTTCAAGCAGTGAGTTCACCACCTTCTCCCCAACATGGGAATTCAAACACGTGACCTCTTCACCAACGCATGCTAAGTCGAATGGCAAAGCCGAATCTGCTGTGAAAGTCGCTAAGAAGGTATTTAAGGAAGCACACACAGACAACAAAGACCAATGGCAAGCGCTCTTGGATCAAAGAAACACAAGCCCAGCACAACGGTTGATGTCCAGAAGGACCCGCACATTACTACTTATATCAGCAAATCTTCTGTATCCTAAAGTGGAAGAAGGAGTGACCAAGAAGTTAAAGGTAAAAAGGCAGAAGGCTAAAAGCTACCACGATAGAAGCTCCATCGTACTTCCAGAGCTTGAAATAGGACGAGAAGTCAGAGTAGCAGGGCAGCGCAACAAAACCTGGGAAGTGGATACATGTGTAGAGAAGCTAGCCGATCGTTCATATATGGTAGAAGTCAATGGAGCGATCATGCGTCGAAACAGAGAGGCTTTGAAGCCCAAGAGAGATATCGACCCTCATAATCAAGGAGAGACAACGCCATCTCCTGGAACAGATGAAGCTAAAGAAAAAGAGCAAGTTTCGGAGCTCAATGTCCAGAATTCAAACAAGGCAACAGCACAGATGATGAAGTTAAAGTGGTACCCAAGAGAGCACCCGTACTGTTCCACTAAGGGCAACTCGTACAAGAACGGTAAAAGCACCTATTAGATACGGATACGACGAATAAACTAAACAGTGATGATTTGAAGATACCGATGTGACGAATGAACTGAACATTGATTATTATTTTTCGTTTGTTTGTGTTTTATTTCATTTTATGATTTTTCTCATTCAGATACTATCAGAGACTGAATCGTGATATAGGTCATATAGAGACATTACCGTTTATTTGATTAGTCCATTAATAGGAAGTATACCCCCCCCGGGCCTCCCCAAAAGCAACGTCCCTTTCCCACCCAAAGTTAGCCAATCAATTTTTACCTACTGAATTCTGGAAGGTGACGTCACACGCGGAATAACGTCAGCGGGAAATTCAGGAGTAAACAAGATGGCGAGTATAAAGAACTTCTTCATAAGCATTAGATTAGCTGGCCATCGCTAGACAATGACTGGATGACGCCTGGCTCATTTGCAATGTTTAAGCTTAAGCTCTTTGTAGTGAAAGGTTAGATGTATGAATGTCACTCTCATACACTGCTGAAGACACTGAATTTACTTAAAGAATTTGCGAGTTTCAATCAATCAATTTCTTTATGAACATTGAGCATTGCACAACGGTGGGTGTGGTGGTCGTGGATTCTTGTCTCGGTTATAGCCTGCCAACCCAATCTCCCGCCTAATAATCTATGCTGTCTACAATGGTAACTCAAGGCCATTAATGTAGCTTTTCTACATTATAGACCTTTTCACGGTTTCTGACACCATGTTGGTTGGGGGGCAAACGCGACTTAAATCACAGTGAATGTACGGAATTTTGGCTCAATTCAACTCCGCTTCAGAAAGGCAGATTTTAAAAAAAAATTAAAAATATATTTAGTCATTTTATTAATATCATTCACTCAACGGAAAATTAGATCATTGCACAAGGCACAACGTCTGATAATTGGATATTAAAATCTCCTCATGTCGCTTCACATTTCGCGGGAATTTGCATAAGTTTGTTTACGAGGGTTTATATGGAATTTACAAATTTCGTTTACGGTAGTTATAGCTTGATTCTGGTCATCATACTTCACGAAAATAATCTCAATAGAAGTGCTTTTTGAGAGATATTCT
>NC_090886.1:5688593-5698593 GCF_036669925.1 Montipora capricornis | reverse complement strand
GTTACCTTCTAAGAACTTCCAAGCGAACCATTTGCTCACCCGAAACTACTAGGTGACCTTTTTAAGTGCCAAAAATTGAGAGAATATCCCTTCCGAAAACGTAAGGGACTACTTTTTCCTGGTTGCGAATCTTTTAGGTGATGTTTTAGTAAAGAAATCTGTAACTGTTTGGCAACTTATAACCGAAATTCTTAGAACAGTTTGACTCTCCTGAACATATATTTTACCGAAGATTATCGTTGGGTGCCCTGGCGAATTCCTCTTTGGAGCTTCTGAGATCTCAATGGAATCTTGACGATTTTTCCGAAAGTTGATGCGAAAAATGCACAATAACTGAACAATTATTCATCAAACGCTAGAAATAGTTTTCACTTTCAAACACCGTTTATTTTACAATATACGAAAGTTCAAAGCCAACTATTTTCGATCAAGGAAATGTCCACGGGAAATTCCGAATCTCGAGAGCAGAGTTCAAACCTGGCACGCAAATTTGAATACTCAGTTCACATTTCAAAACTACTGGTCACGCGTGACGTAGCTTGACTGAAAACTTTAAATTTGAAGGAATTTTCATACAAATTCAAGTTTATGTTTGCCCTTTTGCAGGATATTGGAGGCTTCCTTTATATTTCATCTTTCGCTTATTTATTTACACGAAATCTCCATTTGTTGTGGGTTAAGGTTTAACTCAAATATTTTTTGTTCCTAATATAAATCTGCTCATCCAAAGCAAACATATGTCACCATTGTTACCCAGAATTTCTCTTTTTCTGTGCCGTGCAAGCCACGTAAACTTGGCAGAACTGGCGGTAATTTTGGACCAATGGCCGTGATGTGAGAGGCATGGGTCTATTATCGACGTCACAAACTGCTTTGCATTCCTGTCTACATTGCAAAGCAGTCTCTGACGTAAAATCGAGAATAGACCCAAGCCTCGAGGGTCCAAATTACTTCTAGTTTTGATACCTTTGCGCGTCTTGCCCGGCAGATAAAAATCTGTTCAATTTGTTTATGTCTTATTCCATTTGTTTTTTAGGACAAAATCCTTGCATTTCATTGCCTTGCAAAAATGGTGGAAGCTGTTTTCAAGGAGGAATATCTTATCACTGCTCTTGCATCAACGGATACACCGGTCAAAACTGCACGGAACGTAAGATAATCATAGTGATAGTCATATTTACCAAGAGCCAATTCAATGTCTAGGAACGTACTTAACTTGCAACCGCTTTCTGTAATATACCCTTTTCCCAGGCTGTTTAAGAAGTTTGTGCCCGTGTCTTCTTAGACTAAATCTCACTTGAAGAGATGATATTTTTTCAATAGACCTCTTTCATAATGGCGACCAAGTAAAATATTCTTTTGTTTTAATGCTAATAAGCCTTTCTACCCTCGCTACGACGAGCAAATTTCAAAAGAATATCTGTTTCAAAATAACAGAAGTAGATCTAATTAACATAAATACTAAAGAAAGTAAGGGTGGTCGCTATTTACGAAAGTGGTCTACGGTGGGTGATTCGGGGATACTCGGAAAAATTCCCATTGCTCCTTTACAACGAGAAAGGCAAGGTGACACATGCACCAACCCGGTGTGACCAACACATCACGCGCGCGCACAACCATTTCACCCGGTCAATTAGCAGCCATGGACAGCTGTTTCGGCTTTGCTCAGTGGGCCCATTCTCGACCCCAGACTGCTCTTCTCTTGACTAAGGGAGAGAAGAGCTCTGGGGAACCTTGAAACAAAGTGTCTTCTCATTGGTATTCGTGAAGAACAATCAAAAGCGTCTTTAATTGGTGCATTCATGTTAGCACGAGGAGTGAGCAGGCGCCGTAAAGTTCAAATAGCAAATTTTTGGCTATAAGAACCCTACGGCGCATTTTCTCCCACATAGAGTTTCCCAGAGCCTTGGGTAGATCCAAGGCTCTGATGACGAGAATGTGCTGGGCCTTATCAGCATGGCGTAACTAAATGGTTGTGCGCATGCGTGATATGCTGGCTACACCGAGTTGGTGTATGTATAACCTTGGTTTTTTTCGTTGTACTTACGGTGCATCTGAAATTTGAATTGACCAATCAGAATTCAGCGAACGGGAAAAACTGTGCTATCCGACATCTCGTCAATTGTTTGCAATTAAAGGGCCAGAAACCCATTTTAAAGATTTTATGGCAACCTTTTTGTCATTAAGCTTTTGCACTAAAACTGGGTTGCCAGCGAGCGGCGATTCGGACGTCAGCTGTTGTGCATGCTTTAGCTGTTATTTGTGCTAATTATTTTAAGACAAATTTAGTCTGGTATTTTCGAATCAAGTGTAAAAAGACGTCAAAACATAAACTTTATTGATAATGTAATTATTTGTGTTAACTTAGAGAAAAAAGACTCTGATGGCGTCCTTTCGATAGAGTAGATCGACAACAACATCGTTACGCACAGAAATGCATCGCTTCCGGTGAAAGGGCAAAGGATTGACAGGATAGAACAGACTTGACGGCCGCGCGCACTGCGGGCCCGGGTTCCGTATGCACGGTAAAATGTACATGACAAACAGGCCTCTTTTGGTGATCCATTTTCCCACACGCTTGCCGTGGGAGAACAGTTTTGCTGTTCCCAACCCAGCTTACCACAAATATGGCATGTGAAGCTGCCACCTAAAGGGGTGCCAAAACACTCGTCTAGCATGTTAGCTACGCCATGCTGATGAGGCCCAAAAAACTGAAACGGCTGCCCATGGCTGCTAATTGACCGGGTGAAATGGTTGTGCGCATACATGAAATGTTGGCCACACCGGTTAGGTGTATGTGTCACCTTGCTTTTTTTCGTTGTATTTCTCCTTTGAAGGAATTGAACCTACGACTTCCACATTACTACTGAGTTCGGATGCTCGGATTTTTTCCGTGAATCCCTGAGTCAACATTGAAAAAAATCATTTTTTCATTTCATCTTCCGGGGTTAACAATAGACGTTTTTACAGTTATGTGCTCAGTTACCTGGCCTTTACACGAAATTAAGCCTGGAGTTGACCTTGTTATGATACAGACCTCCCATGTTAATAATGTTATTCTCTTGCTAATTAATTGGAATTTACATAATAAAAGCAGTGAGGTTTCTATCTCAACAAGGTCAACTCTAGCCTCACTTTCATCCATAGGCCAGGTAACTAAGCACACAACTGTAAAATAGTCTATTTCCATCTCATTTAGGTTTCACGCTATTAAACGGAAAAATCCTTGAAAGTGGGTTTTAGCAACATTTAGCTACATGGCTTTCCACTCACTTTGAGTCTTCTTACGCTGCTGTTTCAAGATGGCCCCAACAAGAAAATGGCCGCAATTTTTCATATGTGCTTCACTTCAAACAAAAGATGCTCGATCCAGTCGTCTCTTGAGAGAGAGCTCTTTCTGATCTGGACGTCTCTCTCAGTGTAACGAAACTCCCATTTTCTCTTGCTTAACCCAAACCTTTTCTTTCTATTTCAGTTACTTTCGAAGCAAGTATTGGCATTTATGATGTCAACGGATACCTCCCGGTTATTATTGGCGAAGTGGGAGAATACAATGCGCAGAGACTGAGAAGGACAATTAATTTTACTATTGCTATTCAGTCGCGGGATATTCGAAGTACTTTTAATTGGACCCTCAATGGCACTGTCCTAGAACCGGCGAAAAACTTCCGTATCGCAGTAGATAACATTTTGGGAACACTAACCATAAACTCCAGTACATTGGCTGATGAAGGCGTATATCAGGTTTTCGTGTCAAATGAATTTGGAGCGCTGTTGGGCAGAAAGATACCACTGAAATTTGCAGGTGAGTTAGAAGGTTGTAAGTGACGTTTGTCATGCTATCCTGTGATGATGATGTTGGAAAAAGCGTAGAGGAAGGCGGTTGTAACCAAGTAAATGATATTCATGAAGAATGATCTCATCGGTGACGATGATGATCAAGTCGGCGACGACAAGGATGATGACGATGACGATGACTATGATGATGTCGCCAACGATGATAACGATGATGACGATGACGATGATATTGGCGATCACTATGATGATGACGTCAACGATGATAATAATGATGACGATGACGATGACGATAACTATGATGATGATGTCAACGATGATAATGAGAATGACGATGATGATGACTGTGATGATGACGTCAACGATGATAATGATGATGATGATGACTATGACATTGACGATAACTTAGATGATGACAATGACGATGACGATGACTATGATGTTGACGTCAACGATGATAAGGATGATGATGACGTTGATGGCGACGATGATGACGGTGACTATGACCTTGACACTAACGCTGACGATAACTATGATGACGATAAAGGTGATGATGACAACGATAACGACAACCACGACTTTGAAGATGACGATGAAGTGAATCTGTCTCCCAGCACGCTTGCCGTGGGAGAAAAGTTTTTCTGTTTCCAACCCAGCTTCCCACATTTCTTGTATGTGGAGCTGCCACTTAAAGGGGCGCCTAAAACACCTGCTGGGTATGTTGTTGAGGGTTAATAAGTCCGAAACAGTTGTTCATGGTTGCGAATTGCCCGGGTGAAATGGTTGTGCGCATGTGTGATGCGTTGGCCACATCATGTTGGTTTTATGGTATGCCACCTTGCTTATTTGTTGTTTTTCACTTGATGTTAGATCGCCGGTTTTTGTGAAGTCCGGAAACGACTTCTTGTTGGTGACTGAAGTTTCCAGAACCTATTAAGAGGTTTGAGTCTTGTATGGCGACGACAAACTCTCCGAAATTTTGATATTTTGAGTTTGGAGAAAAGAAAGAAAGCAAAACTTATCGCGTGAATGAAATGCCATGTGATCGTCTATCTCGTTTACTAATAAGGCGTGACCTCTTGTTTGTATGAAGGATTTTTTGGGCTTGATTGTCTTGTGTTTCTTTGGCCCTTTTCTTCCCTGAGATACCCAAGTCAAAAAAAGTAAAAAAAAAAAAAAGAAAAAGAAAAAGATACTTTATAGGGTCAAAGTACAGTACGTGAAATCGTAAATAACAGAACAAAACATCCGGCGTCCGGCCTCAAATGAAAGGCAGGGGGGGGGGGGGGGGCTCTTAACTACCAAAAACTTTTGCTATGAACCCCTTAATTTAATCATTTCTCGAGTACCTTTCACTCTACAGTTAGTTTTTTTTTTTTTTTGCAAAGTGTGTCCTATTTAACATTTCTCTGTCTAGTTCAACTCACAACCATATTTGGTAAATCACGAAACTGCCTAAATCAGAAAATGAAAGGTATTACAATTGAACCCACTGGGAACTCGGAAAAATCCGAGCCCCAGATGGGATTCGATTCACGACCTTCCGTGATCTAGTGCGGATGCTCTAACCACTGAGCTACTGGATACTCTATTGTCAGCAAGGGTAAAATGTGAGTCTTTGACTCGAGCTGCATCGAAGACCTACATTTCACCCTTGCTCACCATAGAGTCTCCAATAGCTCAGTGGTTAGAGCATCCGTACAAGATCACTGCAGAGGGTCGTGGGTTCGAATCCCATCTGTGGCTTGGATTTTTCCGAGTTCCCAATGGTTTCAATTGTTATACCTTTCATTTAATATCATTCTCTCAAATCAGAAAATGCCTACAAATTCAGTGAGTTAACTATGTTTTTCACAAAATTCTAACGCAACACTATGAGAACATTTTAACACAAAATCTGTAGCAAGGATTTAAAAAATATGTGTTTCTCAAAAAAATTATAACAATTACGTCGTAAGGCTCTCCCTTGATACACTTTTCAAAATATCAGTTCCATAGTTTGTCCAAATAGAAATTCCATCCTATAAATTACGAAAAATTATGGGACGGTTCTCATCCAGTGAAAAATCGCCCCTTCGTTTCGTTTCCTGAGAATGTTTACATGTTTTCATTTAAACGCACGGCAGAGGACTGGTACTATTTACGCATGCGCATTCAGATTGAAGGGATGTCAGATTTCTATCGAAAAAGTTATTTCAAAGAGCCAACCATGCAACCTTTTTGTAGGGCTCTTGATTAAAAAGCTTCCTTAGCGACGATTGTCTTCCTGTAGTCAAGTGCCACCCCCCTTAACCAATTCACGTCGTGCATCACGACGACGAGGACAAAGACGAGGGCGACGACTATTTTATTTTATTTTATTTTTCCGTCAGTCCCTGGGGACTGTTGTGTTCTTCATCTCACAATGATTTTGCAAAAGACAGTTTAATTTAAACGGAAAACACCCAACATTCAACATCCAACGTTTTACATAGAACAAAATGCAATATATTTACATATTCCGAAATCCTAAAGGAATACAGGAGTAACAATGTAATTAAGTTCCTATTCAGTCGAACAAAGCATCAACGTAATACGTAATTGTACACAATGATCAGTCTACACAACATTGAATCAGTTCGATTCCACAACAAATGTTCTTTTTTTTCCTCAGTCACTGGGCACTTTCTTTCCCCCACCACACCCATCAACCTCACCATGGTAGAGGCAGAGCCGTTCCTTCTTCCTTGTCCACCGCGTGCATACAGCTACCCTCGAGTGGAATATGAGTGGATTACAGGCACAGGGCAACCGATTCCGGAGAGCTTTGGGCCTCGAATCCTCACAGAGCCAAACGGTGATCTGCTGTTTTCGTCAGTTGAAGCGAGCGATTTCTTCACCTTTATGAACCCGCTAGCAGCTCCACTGAGATGCAGAGCTCGTGGTCTATTCTTTGATACGGTTCTTGGCCCCCCTGTATATTTTTACGTCAATAACATATCTGGTAAGAAAGAAAGAAAGTGAAAAGCTGCAAACGGCAAAAGGTTTCCTTATATTATTTTATGATTCAGACATTGCTCAACAATCTTCAGTTAATTAACGTTACAAAAGGTTGAGCATTCAGATGAAGGAATGTCTGTGCAGGCAGGTTAAACAGGGGCACCCAACGACCAATTTGTTGTAAAATGTATTATTATACCCCAGTTAATGAAAATAAATGTTATTAAGGCATTTTCCGGTGTTTTTCAGTGTTGCTGGGAAAACATTATCTGTTCCTTTTTCCCAGCAAGACACACAAGAAATTTCCCAGCCAGCTAGATAAAATTGGTTGGTTTCCCAGCCAGCTGATCTAATTTATTTTCCAGCCAGGAATTCCGCGCGCTTTCAAATCCCTCGATCCAAAACGACCGAACAAAAGCGACAAAACCGGGACAAAACAAGGTTTTTTCCGCAAGCGCAATCACTCTGACCAGCCGTCGTATGTTTGGTATGTTTGTGACTACTCTCTGGGTGAGGGAAGAGGTTCTTCTTTTTTTTTTTGGTCGTCCTCAGTCTTCAGAGTTTCTACAGCCAGCTCGAGTTGAAATGCTAGAAAATGTCATTAGTTCCCAGGCAAAACCTCTATCAATAACAAAATTTCCCAGCCAGCTCATCGAAACACCTGTATTTTTGCCAGCCAGCAAGATTCCTCTGGGGAACAGATAATGTGAGGAACAGATTCGTTGGGTGCCCCTGGTTAAAGGCAGCCTCCACTCTCGCTACAGCCTGATAAGCTTAAACCAGGGGAACTAATGTGTGTGAGCAAATTTGCTCGATTTTTCTTTTTTCAAAGTCGCTTAGTTCCACGTCGCGGCCATCTTGAATAATTGTGACGTGTATGGTTGTCCTATTGTTCTGGTACAAAGAGCTTTTGCATAATAACAATAGGGCAACCGTAACACGTCACAATTATTCAAGATGGTCACTCCCGAGAAAGGTGAAAACAAAATAGGCGATTCTAAAACTTATTTGTTTCGGATTCAAACGCCTTCTTTAAAAATGTTTGAATCCCATTTGACCGTGGAGGTTATTTCCGGTGATTTAAAGTTGTAATTTTGTTGGAGTGGAGGCTCTATTATAGATGGCAGGGAAGTGGGAAGCTGATGAATTGAATTTGGAATTATTTTTGAGGAATTAATTACGTCATCGCCGCCATGTTGGTGGACGCAAACAAAAGATATCTCATTAGCTCCTTTTGTTCGTCGACTAGCAATTGTACATTGCAACATTGTTATCTGTGTCTCTGGAGATTGGTTGCAAGCCACTTATATAAGAAGTAAAAACCAAACGGAAAAATGAAAATAGAAATAACAAATTAACTGAAGAAAAACCAGAAATTTCTCGGGATAAACTAGTAAGCAGCCATTCGCTCTTTCCCCCATCCCATAATGCAATACCGTTTTGGGAGGTTTTTTACGCAAAAAAAAATGCAAGTAATTTATTCTTGGGACTGTATCATGCTTCAGTGAACTGGGTAGCTATTGTTTTAATGCAAATAACCCCCCTAATGAACTGTGCTCTGGGATTTGTAGAAATAGCGAATAACTGCATACCAACCGCTGAGCACTGCAGTCCCCCGCTGACAAGTGAAAGCGTGTCAGAGTTTAGGGCCATTTGACTGATGTTTGTTGTTCTTTGGAAATAGTCACACCGAGTCCCAGTTCACCTACGAGGTTTTACACAAAGCCGCAGGGAGTGTACACCGTTCTTGAGGGCGACCAATTCTACTTGAATTGTACAGCGGGAGGAAGGTATGGCACTTCCGTCAGGCATATATTACGATTCAGCCGGAGTACAGAACCCGGAACGATGTTACGGAATTACAGATTTCCAACAGAGACGTTGACAAAAAGTTTATACAGATGGTTTTCAAGTTAGGAGGAGAGGGCGTTTAAGAAACGGCGACGGCTTCGGCAAATCACAAACAATCACATCATTGGTTCAAAAGGAAATAAAATGGAGCCATACGCGCGGCACTCATTTTGGCAAATATTTTAGCCGTTCTCTGCGTATAGCCAAATTTGAAGTTTTGAAAACAACGTAAGCATACTCTGAGACCGCTTGTACCATGCAATTGACTTTTGGGATAGTCCGCTCACATTGTACAACGTGAACGAGATGGAATTATCACGAAAGACTCCCGATAGCTGGTGCAGAGTTATATTTGAGACGACGATGTCATCGAAGTTGCCGTCGTCTGGAGATCTTAAACTCTCTGCCCCGTCGCCATGTTGGTGGACGAAGACAATAGATCTCTTTTTTTTTTTTATTTTGTTCGTTGACCAGCATTTGTACATGATATCGATCATTGATATCTGCTCCTCTTGGAATTGGTTCCAAACCACCTACCACATTGCAAGTCCGCGTGTTTCAAACGCTTTCGACATCCTTCCTCTTGGATCAATTCAGTTTAAGACTAGTCGCATTACGAATCAGCTGAATTATGTACAGCCCATGCAAAACAGTCCATCTTGTTTTACTATAGTATTGAGTATACTGTTTCACTACAGGCCAGAAATGGATTCCAATATACGTTGACAGTTTTCATCTTGGGCATAACTAACATATCTATTTGTATCTCTAGGCCTCTTCCTGAAATTCGTTGGTACCAAAATGGCGCGCCAATCAACGATTCAGGAGATTTTTTCCTCCACCAAAAGTTTAACAGAACTTTGCGACTGGGTTCACTCGATCCAGGGATACACGATGGCTTTTACGCGTGTGAGGCAGTGAGTAATAACAGGAGTATAACAGCCACATTTCAAGTCAAAGTCTTGGGTGCGTATTTTGCTTTTTTTTTCCCTTCTTATTCAACTTTCGTTGTTGTATCTGTCCATCTACTTACTGACTGACTGATCTACCACCAACCGACTGACTGATTCAGGGATGGACGTCACCTATTGTTATTAATGTGCCAGCCAGAGCCTCATTGGCTGTCGAAACAAAGGGTCTTTTGTTTTAGTGGTTGGCACATTTGAATAACAAAAGCAATGTTTGTAAACAGATATCTTC
This sequence comes from Montipora capricornis, assembly GCF_036669925.1. Classification (NCBI taxonomy): domain Eukaryota; kingdom Metazoa; phylum Cnidaria; class Anthozoa; order Scleractinia; family Acroporidae; genus Montipora; species Montipora capricornis. The sequence goes on along the minus strand of NC_090886.1, from coordinate 5,688,768 downwards.
CCCATAGTGATCCTAATCAAGGACGACGACGACGACGGCTACGAAAGCTCCATAAAGCAATGGGTTTAATGAGCAAAAGCAATATGGAGCTTAGACAACGACAACGGCGACGGCAACAAGAACGTCTTCTCAAAATACAAATTCGCAGTATTTTAATCTCTTCGTCACTATTTAA
>NC_090886.1:5676093-5681093 GCF_036669925.1 Montipora capricornis | reverse complement strand
AATGACCGCTGACTCCTCCGTTCTAAGCCGCAATGCTGATGGCCCAAAATCGGAGTAAAAACCTTTTTTTTAGGTGGAAAAACGACGGACAGAAAAAAAGTTGAAAACATTATTGTACATGGCCTAAAGTGTAAATAAAATATGCTTATTTTTTTGGCTTGAGTCCGCTTTAACCAGTCCTTTACAATGATAGGCAAGAGGGCGAACAAAATACCTGTCAAGTGATCGCTATACTACCCTCACGGTGTCTCAATTTGACCGTCGTCATCCTCATCCACATCATCATCATCATCATCATCATCATCATCATCGTCTTCAAGCAACGCTCATTTCATCAAGCGTCTCGTAATGGTTTCCGCCAGGCTAATTTTTTGCTTAACTCGACTTGTTCTTAACCAGTCTTGGTTTTGTATTCGTCGTGGGTGAGTATGGTCGCTTCTCAAAGTCAATTTCTGAAAATGTGCAAATTTATTTTTGAAAGGGGAGGGGGTGGGGAATGGAGTATGGAGTAGGGTCTCTCAACCTATCTTCATAAACTTGATTCAATTCCAAGGGAAAGCAGAAATATCTTCTTCTCCTCCAATGGCACTTGTTCCTTGCTAGTAAAATTGTATCTTTTTCGTTGATTTAGGAGCGCCTCTCCCTCCCACCAATGTTCAGGTGGCTAACTGCACAAACCACACTACGAATATCACATGGGAGCTGAGACTGCCTTCAGATATCCTTCCAACCGGCTTCATCATCGAGTGGAGGTCTATGCCTGTTGGTCATAGTTTAAACCAGCGCCAATTGCCTTCTTTTTCAAAACTGGTCGAGATTCCAGGTGGCTTCAGTCGCTCTTATGAAGTCAATGACTTGAAGCAATGGAATGAAATACAATTCCGAGTCCGGGCCAACAACAGCCTCGGGTATGGATTCCCTGGCCGTATTGTAGACGGGTGCGTTAACGGAAGTAAACGTAAGTATCTCATAAGTTGGGATTATTGTTAGGTGAAATAAAAGATTAGGGAGCCTAAGTGGAGGACATCAACGACGGCATATCAAAAGATACCTTTGTCTACGTTTTCTTTATTATTCCAAGTTGTTCGAGCATGGAAAGTGCTTATCAACTTTCCAGGAAAAAAAATGGTTAAACAATGTGATTCTTTGGAGAGAAAATTTGATTTTTAAGTTTCTTGCTTTAGTTTTAGTGAGTTCGGGATTGACCAAGTCAGTAAACAGTTTTGGTCGTTTGTCCCACTAAGGAATGGAAATTTATGATGGCCAGGCCTTTGTGATACATCAATTCATGATCTAATGAAGGCCTATAATGATATTTTATTAAGGTGAATAAGCCATTCCAAAATTCGACCTCCAAGTTTCACGAATATCAAGTCTTATCGTTCCAATGAAAGCGACTTCACAGAATGTCCCTAATATTCTTTCAAGAGAGGTCGCTTACCTTGTGTAATTTCACTTATCTGCTCTGTGTTTTAGGGCCTTTCCTTTCCCCGAAGGATTTAAGATCCACCCTATTGTCTGGAGACGGTATCATAAGCATAAGTTGGACGGTGAGTGATTGTATAGGTAATTAATTGAGTGCAATCTGGAATGAATGATCACGAGTAATTTTTGTCAAAGACTGAAAAACTGTAAATGCAATTTGTAGTGTGTGACACAATGCGATATCAACTTCATGTTTCCAACATTGCACTCATGAAAATTGGCCCTTATTCAATATAAGTGAAAAACTTTATTATTAATCGATAACTTAAACAGGAACAGGCGGCAATGCGCATTACTTAACACACGTCATCTATGGTTGTACATTTTGATTGCGCCATCTAGAACTTTCCTTTGATAATTGACCTATCAGAATGCTCTCAGTTTTGTTTCCCTTGCTGTTTTGGCACTGAATCACGTAATGGTTTTACTCTGGTATTACGCAGGCAAATGCGTTTATGCTTAGGTCCCATCAGAATGGAGAAATTTCTCATGTACGTTATTTACAAAACATAAAAAGAAACGGATAATTTGATTTTTTTCCCATTTATTTTTAATCATTTTAAAACTAAGTGCACTAGGTTTCACCTTTAAGAGTGTTTTTTTGTTGTTTGACTCCGAGATTCTTGAATTTCTTTCAAAGATGCTGGCTAATTGCAAATCGGTGACATAGAGGCCCAGGCAAATGACTCTCAAACATTTGCTTTCAACACTGGTTCGGGGGGGAGTGGGGGGGGGGGGGGGGGGCGATTTGGTTGAACACCGATGTAGAAACTCGTTCCCCCCCTCCCCCCCTTCTCTTTCAACCATATTGAAACATGTTGAATCGAGAGTTGAATCGATGTTGAATGAGTTTTTAAAAAGGTGTTTATAATAATATATCAAATCAATGTGCGCTCCTCTGGATTGGTCAATCAGCTATGTTTTATGGTGCCAGTAAACTCATGGAAAAATCGCGCGTCTTCTGAATTATTATATAAAAGCAATAGACCATAAGTTTCTATGGTTTATAGGCAATGATAAACCACTTGGAATGTTAGAAGAACACTCGAAGAATTCGCAAATCACTCGCCTGCGGCTCGTGATTTACGAATTTTATCGTGTTCATCCCGCGTGGTTTATTAGCCTATAAACCATACAAACTTGTGTTCTATTGCTTAATTAAACTTTGCTTTAAACAACCATTCTACATTTCTTGTGATATCGCGAATGTTGCATGATGTTGAAGCTGTGTGGCCTCCCTGCTTCAACAGGTTAACACTGAATGGCCATCCGTCAAACTGACATTGAACATTTCCTTACAATTACACTATGTAGTCCCATCTCAATATGACGATCTTACCGCTGTAAAGAAGAATGAAAAACAGGCAGAATTAGAGCTACTGGTCAACAAGAAACAGTAGCGTTTTCTGATCTAAAGCTAAGCTGATTCTTGCAGTAGTTGTGCCTAAACACCACTTTGAAAAACGGTTAGCTTTCAATTGTTTTTCTGGATTTTCTACTATGATAATACTCTGAAAATTCAACTTTCTGGGAGCTTGTCTCGTTAGTGTAGTGGATATCGGAAACTGTAATAAAAAGCCGTCGATCTGGGTTTGACTCTCGGCTTCACCTATTTAGAATCTTCTCTGCATGTTTAAAGAGTTTGTTTCTTTGAAATAGATTGTACGTCGTGCAAGTTTTAACTTGAAAGAAATGTCAGTTTGAGGATAGAACTAAGTGATGACCACCTTCCAACATGGTTCGGTATGCGCGTGCGCATTAATTTGGTCTCTTAATGACGTAGCCATGTCCGTGCCGAGAGTAATAACCTGGGACTGAATACCCAGGCCTCTCGTGAAGGTCTTCGTTGAATCAAATGTTGATGATGTGTGTCTGCACTATGCGTTGTACATGTTTGGTACATTTCTGTCGTTTTGCGGGAAAATCAACAATAGACAAAATTGGCTAACTCTATGTTGTACAAGCGTACCCAATTCAAAACCGGTTGGGAATAAAATGTTTCGTTTCAAGGTATTTCCATAGCATTTAAATGTGAACGCTACATTTATAATGGTAAATGCAATACACTAAAGTCAGTGCATAACCCAGCAGTTATTCTCTGCCTAAACAGAGTGTTTGTTTAATCTCCCAAAGCGGGTTAATACTGAGGTTTCCAGGTATTGCCACGTAACGTCACCAAATGTTTACACCTGCATATGTGTCACGAAGTGTCCTCACCTAGCTTAGCTGGAGTATCCATTCTAGTCATAACCCTTTTTAAATTACGTGTTTAGTTACCTGGACCTTAAATGAAAGTGATCTGGAGTTGTCCTTGTTATGATACCCCTTTCCTTATGTTAACGATGTTATTCTCATGCTAATTAGTTTGAATTAACATAAGAAAAGCAGTGAGGTTTCTATCAAAACAATGTTATCTTCAGTCTCACTTTTTTTTCATAGTCCAGGTCACTAAGCACACAACTGGGAAATGGTCTATTTCCCTTTTTGTTACATCCATTTTAGATATCGTTGGGGATCCTTGCAATCTGATTGGCCCGCAGCACGTGCGATTTATTCACGACATAATCGCATAGTTTCCCACGTAGACGTTCTTAAGGCCTCGTCACATGTTTTCTCCCCCAAACGTCTGCTGAAACTAAAAACCACTTCAGTTCAATGGCTGTTTGCCCACTAGTTAAAAGTAACCAATCATATTGACTAATTGTGTTTTTCATGGCCAATCACATTCTGCGAATGAATGCCATGCAAAACACAAGTTTACTCAAAACTGAAATCGGCCTCTGATGGTCCGTAAATTCCACGAACGGAAAGTGGTTTTTCGTTTCATCAGACGTTAGTAGAAACCGTGACGAAGCCCTAATACGTCCTGCGGTTGGAGGCTAAACATCGCACTATTTTTTGCTCTAAATCGCACCATTTCTTCAGCGAGCACTTATTTGACATTACATCCCCATATACAAACACTGTATGTTCCACATTTGCCCCATTTTCAAATGGCAGATTTTTATAGTGAAAAGGTTTGTTAGAACCTGAAGATATACTGGAAAGTTAAATTTATCAGTGAATGACAGTGACATCCGTTTATTACTGATGATAACACTTATCAAGGGAATGTCTATAATTTTAAGGGCTCAGAGAGCATAACTATCTTATGTCGAATTTTAGGCTTGTTGCATGTGATCTGCAATTCCATGAAAAATTATTGTCCAGTATTTTTTTTTGACTATTTTTGCATTTCATTTTGGGGAAATAATGCATGCAAGGAAAAACTCAGCTTTTTGCATGTGTTGTTTCTCAAAAACAAAACACAAATCAGCAAAAAAAATAAAAAATACTGGACAATGTTTTTGATCAAATTGCAGGTCACACGCAAAAATTCGGACAAATCCAAGAGAAAATCGAAAAAAAAAAGGCCTAACATGTGACAGTATGCTCTTGACCCTTCATTTATTTGTGTTCTTCCAGAAAATGCTTAAACCTCTCCCACAGAAGGTTGTTTGGATCAGACCCCTCCA
>NC_090886.1:5653593-5668593 GCF_036669925.1 Montipora capricornis | reverse complement strand
AATATCTCTAGTCCTTATCTTTGGCTTTGGCTCACAAAATATCACCTGTTGACGGCTTTTCGTGGACCAACGTCGGAGACAAAAGTCCTGTACTCTTGACATGTTCGGTTTTTAAACAGAAAAAAAAGCTATAAAACCGATTGACATTTTGCAAAAAATGACTCTTTCGTCCGGATAGAATGTGTATTCGCTTCAAAGAGAGAACAAACGAAATTCTTCTGTCATGTTTTTCTGTTTTACTTACCTTAACTCCATTCATTGATAAATTTTAAGCTGTGACATCCTTTGAACGGATTACCAGCTCATTTACCACTGACGCGCCATAAGCAAATCCCGTCAACCTGGCAAATTTGTTTTGCATTCACTTCAAGCAATCCCGTCGGCCTGGTATCACAAGCGCGGGTAAAAAAAAAAAAACACAGCGGAAAATTTTAATGCCGGTTCCAGTTACTTTTAATACGTAACATTATTAATATTGTGATTTGCACATTCAATCATGACCATACGCGTTGCAAATAAGGCAAAATTTTTCCAACTTCGCGCAAATCCTTTGACTAAGTCTGAGCACACCGCATCATTCTAAAACAGCCGATCTAAGCATGTTTCGTTTCATCCGAGATAAAGGACTTTCCCAAGTAGAAGGAATTGCCGAGGTCTTTTCTAGCTTTTGTCCATCTTCTTTCGTCCATATTTTCGTATTTGTACAAGTGCATAGATAGCATTGAAAGTGAATGCAATAAAAAAAAAACTACAACTAGCGACAGCGTCGACACATCTTTTCTTTCCCGCGTTCTAATTTCGGTCTCGAGGCGAGTGCCGCCGCGAGGGGTTCACAGAGCATTGTATGATTGTTAATGATTGTTTGGATTGGTTCGTTGATTAGTTTGGAGCCAAAGCAATGAGTGAGAACCTATTAAATCTAAAAACTAGAATGGAATTGTCTCTCACTGAGTATTTATGTCTTTAAAATGTATTCATACCAAATCTTCAAATTGCTGTATATATTATATAAATCCATAAGATCTTCTCGTATAGTTACTTACGTACATGTGAGTGTCCTGGAAAGGTGCGGGAACCTTTAGCAGATGAGTTTTTGGGGAGAGAAAGAGTAATTTGTTCCAAAGCTTACTGATGCAAAGAGAACTCGTTTGGCTTGTGACAGTGCAGTTGAACGCTTTGAAAGAATCGTGGAAGGCCGTCTCTCTGGCATGCAAAGCAATCCTTTCGGTAGGTTGAAATTTTACTCGCGTTTCATTTGGTTGGTTTTTCACTGCACTGTTCTCAACCTCCATTGAAACAAGAGGCCAGATCAGATATAGAGAATCATCAGGGTTGCCTGTGGTACGTGCTACAGAAAATCAGAAGGCACTGAATTGTGTGGTATTGAAATACAGCATTCCAGTCTGAAGAATAACAAATAAAAGAGAAAGCGAGAAAAAACATTGGCTTCTGGGCTGACATGTTGATAATTTTCAAGTTCCCTCACAACTTCTTTTTACCACAAGTGTGCCCCTCTGAGCATCTGACAGCTTTGTAATACTAAACTTCACTGAAGTCAAGCCCTGTTTCGCGGGGTTAGTGTTAGTGTTTGGATGGGAGACCAAAACAATAAACCCCCAAAAAAAACAGAAAAATCTGACCGAAAATACTATTAACGCTAACAAATGCGAACTCAGCAAGGTACAGATTTGTTAGCTTGCTTTATGCAAAACAAATATTGATGAAAAAAAAAATAAATAACTATTGATACACAGTTTTTTTTCAAGAGCAGAAGAAGTTTCCCGGACGGTCGATCGAGAATAAAATATTTACGACATGAAAAAAAACATTAATTTTGAACCGTGAATATAGAATATAAAAAAATTACGATCAGCGACAAACATTTTGGGATTTTTTGCTACGTTCAAGATAAATTTTTTCGAAAGTGACATGGCCGGAATTCAGCGGGCGCCGTGATTAAGTTACCGCGGCATGTTTACTCGCGTGAAACAGTGAAGCATCTGTGTCAAATGATGGCAAGATACCGGGTTTTTGTAAGTTTCTTTTTTTTTGTCAAGTGTTTTAAAGTTTGACAATGAAATGAGCGAAGTCAAAACAAAGATCAAAATCGCCCAACTCTTGTTTGCAAAGCAAAACAAAATCAAAAAAAGTACTCTCCAAGACGCGTACGACGTTATTACTCTCCAGACGTACGATTTTATTTATTTTGGGTAATTCCATCATTTTGGAAATAGCAGCTACTATTTCATCTGCGTCACAAGTTTTCACTGATTTTGGGGCTCATTTTGTTGAAACTCAAGCACGCTTCCAACAGGCCTGTGAACCCTTCCTGCTTACAGAGCAATACTAAAAAAAAACTTCTCCCATATCACATTTCAACCTTAAGCTCGAAAATTCAATACACAACATGATATTATAATTCACAAAGGCAGAAAATACCACAGAATCCTTTTCCAGCGAAAAATTTTATTGAAAAAAACAATTTTGCTCTTAGAGGCGAAAACCTCTTCCTATTTCATTGCGTGCGTGAAGACAAAAAAACTCAATTGTGTCAAATTACCATGTACTTCAGGTAAATACAGCTCACTTTGATTTCGTCTCGACGGGATCTAGATTGTTGTCGAAGTCCAGATACTCGTCGTCTCGAGATTCGATTCCTATTTTCGCGTTTTGATGATTCCTATTTTGATCCAACTGACTTTCCATTTTATTGAGCTCCATAAGGGTATATTTTGTTTAAGGATCTAAAAAACGCCATTCGCGTTTGCGTTGACTTTTTCGCGTTTTTCACGCCATTGCAGGCTAAGTTAATGATTCTACTGTGTCCACCAGAGAAATCTACGCAGTTCCACTACCCTCTCCTCCTAAGAAAATACGCGCAGAAGGCTCTATACACAAAGACACCACTTACCAGGGGAGTGACAGGCAAGACTTTTACCGACACACGACACCGACACAAAAAAAAATTTAACTTTCACTCTTCGACCACAACTTTTTAGTTTTTTTTTTTTGATGTGCTGTACACCATTTCCTTTTCATACTCCTCTTCTTCTGCACACAGTTGACTACAAACATATAGTCTAACTTACGAAATAAAGTACACTCAACTTGGTAAATAAATGCATGGCAGAAGATTTCGGTACGTTTCTTTTTAATATATTTTCGAACAAATTTCCTGAAATGTCTGCTCTTATGCAAGGCTCGTGATAACTGCTTCACTGGAATCTGCTGCTTTCTCGATCCCTTTGACTAGCTTCTTACAAACCCTTTTTACAACAAACAAACTTAGCATAAAAGATCGAAATTGAAAACATTCAGCATCTACTGATTTTGATATGATCATTCAATTTTATTTACATTTCATAAATAAGCCTCATTTCAAAATGAATTTCTTCTGCAAGAATCAAAGCTCAAAAATCGCTGCTGTTCTTTTTTTTTCAGCTTTAGCTAACACTTCTTCAAACTGAAACAAAATCAAACATCCATGCGAACACCCTTTTTTTTTTAAACATTCACAATAAACCAACTTAGCACAACAAGATTGAAGTTTTTTTGTCATTATTGATTCTTTTTCTCGAAAATTCACAACAATTTTCAAACACAGATGAAGTTTTCACTCACATACTGGCACAATTCATTGCAAAATTTTCGCGCAAAATCACATTTGATTTTTAAATGATACGCTCAATACATTAAATTTGTTTGATAATTCAAATTATTACTTATTATTACCAATTATCGAAATTCTCCAATTCACAATTAGCTATTTTAAAAACTTGTTTCCTCAGAAGGACGTCTCTGAAAAAAGCCCAATCAAAATGACGACTTCGATCCTCTTAGTGCATATAAATTCACAAACAAAAACGAACATGGCTACGTTCTTTTCGTTTATTCAGGAGGTTTAGTTGGTATTTTGTCTATCGTTCAAATCTCTCGACTTCGTCTCTGACTGTTGCTATCGCTACACCCACTAAAATTCGCTCATTCTTGGTCGTTTTTATTCTATTAAGTTTTAGAACCAAAACAAACTACAACTTCTTCATCCTCAAACAAACCAGGGTTGCCTGTGGTACGTGCAGCGTTCCAGGCAAATTTTTTTTTGGGGGGGGGGACGGGCGGGGGCTTGCAAAAAAAAAAGCAAAAAAAATTAAAAAACCATAAAAAAAAAAAATAACTAAAAAACAGACTAGCTAGCTAGAGCCGTACTGGGGAATATTGGCCCTGGGTCGTTTTTGGACCTCGCTGCGCTCGCGGTCCGTACTCGCCACGACCTCGGGCCAATATTTCCCATGGGCCAATATTTCCCTGGCAACGGCCCTCGCGCTCGGTTAGTAAGAAGTTAAGGGGTCACCCAGAAGTCATACCAGCAGAGGCCCTTTGGCTCACAGGTCCTCACACGTACGACGAAACAGATCCTTTTCTGAGGTTAAAAACCTGGCTACTGGCCTAACTCTTTTTCCTACTTTCCCAACCGCGAGAAAACCGCGGTAAAATCAGCCATCGCCAAAAAAAACGGTTTTTTTTTCAAAAAAATTTTTTTTTTTAAATCATTTTAAAGCTAAAAAAAGCTTTTTAAAAAGCATTTTAAAAAGGGGAAAAAATAAGAAAAACTGAAACAAATTATAAAAGCGAAAGAAAAAAAACAAAAAACGAAAAAAAAAAAAAAAAATAAAAAAAGAAAAAAAAAAAAAAGGCAAAAAAAAGTCATTTTAAAAAAATTTTTTTCTAGGCAACGAATTTTTGGATGCAAAAATTTTTTTCTGCAATTTATTTTTTCTGCTTTCTTTCTGCATAAATTCGACCGAAAAAATTCGACCGAAAACTGATAAGAATATTTTTTTTATTTTTAGGAATAATAGATAACGTGGTTCAATGCGTAATGTGATAATGCGATAAAAGTGTCAAATTTGCAAATTTGCCCATTGCTAACGGCAACGGAAGCGATCGCATTACGAATAATTAACCTCTGTTGCCAAAAAACACCCAAATAAAAACCACCCAGTGTAAAAACGCAGACTGCAGACTGCAGACCAGGGAAAAATGCAGACTGCAGAGACAAAATGCAGACTGCAGACTGCAGCAGAATGCAGACTGCATGAAAAAAAAAAAAAAAAAGTGTTAGTAGCCGTTTGTACTTTCACACTGAAACCCCAACACAGCTCCCATCGCTTTGGTTGCCCCACCGCATGTTTTTTGCCCGGATTTTTATCGAACTCTGTAAGATTGAAGCTTTTTTAATTGTTGTTGTTGTTGGAAGCTGTTGAATTTTTGTTGTTGCTTTTTGTGCAAAGAAGTTCGTTAAGTGAGTTGCCCGTTAAAAGGCAAGTCACCCCGTACCCACTTTTTTGCTGCACTGAACAAAGTAAAGAGTAATTACCCAATAACAATAACTCAATTTATTTTGACACGCATGGCTACAGTACCAATTAACAAAGACAGAGATAACGTGGATTTTGCAACCATTTAACGTTTCAATTCAGTCGGCTTAAGCCAGTATGACTGAGGTGTAAAAATTTCTTATTAGGATCCTTTCATTCGCTTTCGTGTACGTTATGTTTATCCTTTAGTTCACAAGTTCGTTTGTTTTGCATCTGGAAGATGTAATTTTCAATTATAACCTCTCCCTCTCCCTAGGGTTATCACGCATAGCTTAACCAATGAAATCCCCGCGTCCTAATTGCTCGGAATACATGAAATTCTTTGTGCATTTCGTTGCACCGAAAAAAAACAACCGAGATTATTCAGGTATTCGAAGTAATTCGAATTAATTGGTTTTTCGATCGGTTTTTCCCTCGATTTCCCGGTGTACCGGTGTGACAATAATTTGGAACATTGCAACATGCATCTGGAAGCGCAAAAAAAAAAAACACAGATGATTTCAACGCGTACGATCGCATCCCCAAAAGGTGCATCGACCTGCAGCGACCTGCAGTCATAATAATGTGAGTTGTTGACAGATGTAAAACAGGATTGTCTTTCAAACAATCTTTATTTTATCCTTATGACTCGTTTTTTTTTTATTATATTTATTTTACCCTCAGTCTGCATTTTACCCCCGGTCTGCAGTCTCTGCAGTCTGCAGTTTTTGCACTGACCGCCCAAAAACCGATTTTTTCGACGGAAAAAAATCCCAGAGGATAAAAACTATTCACTGGACATGTAATAAAGGTAGATATGTTCGAGCGAAAAAGCGAAAACAAGCGAATATTTTTTGACGGAAAAAAACAATAATGTGAGATCAAAGGAACATGTGGTGAAGACACGCAATTGCGGCATCGCTTCGACAATAATCTTACCTTTCAGCGATTTTTACGCTTTAACGCTTTCCATTCAATCCACCTTGTCTAGTCTTTGAATTCTATTATCGCTGCGCTGCCTGCGCGAATCTTCAATGTTCTACATAACAGCACACTTGGTAAAACGACGGCTCGACGGGCGACAGATTGTTTGTTGTCTGTTGTCGCCTGTCTTGTTCAGTATCCAATTGATTTGCCATTTTTGAGCTTCATAAGGTATATTTTGTTCAAAGATCCATTTTGTTTCAGCCAAAGAAACGCCAAAAAACGCGCGTTACATGACTTTCGACGCCATTTTCGTGCAAATTAGTTAAACGAATACTACACAGCACAATGAATCACAACAGTTGAAACATCTCACAAAAACCTTTTCCAGCATGAAATTTATTGAAACTAACAAAATATTTGCTATTGGAGACAAAAAAAAACCCTTTCTTTCAATTCCGTGCGTGCAAAACAAGAAACAATCCGTCTCACAAACCATACGATATCAAATAATAAATTTCTCAGTTCAAGATTAAACTCTTTCCTAAAGAACCTTTTCCAAAGCACAAAATAGACAACAACCTTTCTTTCCAATAATTCTTCACTGTCACATTTTCAATTATTTTTTTACCTGAAAACTATACAGCTTGACTACAAATTAAATGCAAATTGCCAGACAAATGAGATGCCACTTCGGTAAACACTGTGATACATTCAAGACATTCGATTCCTTTTACACCCATACTGAATTTCCCACTTACTGTCAGTGTTCTACATACCAGCACAGTTTATAAAATAAGATTAGAAACAACGCACACTTCTCATATCCGACTGCAACTGTTGTCGAAGACCATTCCTCGTCGCTTTTAAGAAGATTCCAGATATTTATTTTCCCCGCCTGTTTCATTACTCCAATTGACGTTCCATTCTTCATCTCATAAAGGTATATTTTTTCCACTAAAACGCCATTCGCGTTACTTGGTTTTTGGTAGTGTTTTTATCTGCTGGATAGTGATTTATCTGGCCCCAGTTGTTCTAAAGGTGGATAACGCTATCTACCGGACAAATGACTATACACTGGAAAGTGCAGTTGGTTCCGCTATTACTTATCCACTGGATAGTGATTTATCCGGCTGATAGCGCTATCCATCATTTGAACAACTGGGGCCTGGTGGGTAGTGCTATCCACTTTTTGAACAACTGAGGCCAGATCTTTATCCAACCTCTCTTCTCTGCCTCCTTTGTCGTTGAGGACAAAGGAGGCAGAGAAAAGAGACCCTGGGGAACGAGGTTGTCTTGATCATCTCTCAGTTTTCTCGAACTTTAATCCATGTTGCTTTTTATATGTACCCGCATACAACTTAATACTGACAAATGTTTGATAGACTTTGTAAAAAATTCTGTGATTGGTTAGCATCCCATTTAATGGAAGGGACAAAGTTTTTGACTGCTTAACCCATTGACACCTCAAACGCCCTAGGATGACCCCAGTTGACGACTAGAATCTCCCTGGCATTAGACAGAGTAAAATCTGTCAAGTCTCACTCCCAGGGGTCAATGGGTTAAAGGGGATCAGTGATACCCCTTGTTACTCTACAGAAAACAGAGCTAAGTGCTGCCATCAATGAACTACCTGGCTCATTTAGTTTCATTATCTAGACACAGACTTTATGCTTTTACAGTGTGTTTGGAGCAACTTTACAGCAGCCTATATTTCCGATAAATTTTAACAATTTTTGTGAAACAAAAGGAGAAGGTAGCATTGCAGACTGTGCAGTATTTCTAGTCACTTGAGAACGTATTCCACACCCTCTCAATTTAAATTTGTCAGTTGACGGTTAAGTTGTCAGTAAATTATACTGTCTATTTTGAAGTCAGACTGACTTCTTCATGTTGGTATGTACAGTTGTCAACAGTTTCTAATGTAATTTATTTTTTATGCCAACAAAAGAAATGTTTAGGTTCAAGGTTTGTAGACAAGTATCCGTTCCTGTTTGGAGTGTTTAAATCAACAGCCTTAGGCTTTTTTTTTTGCATTGCTAGTCAGAGTTGAAGAGAAAAGTACCATTTCAAAACTTGTATGGTGCTGGCCACCCTACAGAAAGCCTTTGGCAGTGAGGAAGGGATTACATTATTTGGGGGGTAAGATGGGAAATGAACATTCTCAGGATAATATACAATGTATATATATATATTGTTACATCCAATCTGTCAAATTTGATGGTTCAAAATAGGTACTGACCTCCGCTTCATCTGGAAAAATGGAATATAAAGTGCATTAAGGATGACTAGTCTTAACCTCATGAAGAAGTTTTTTGGCTTTTGCAGTTTTTATTTTGCTTGATACATACCGGTAATTTCATGACCTTTCGGTGTGCATCTCTCTGCTCTCCCAAAGAATTTGACGTTACTTACTTAAACGATTATGTGAATTAAACAGTTTTAAGTGGGGATGTTCATATGCTGTGCCCAGAGACCGACGATTATGAACAACAGCTTTTCATTATTGACAATGAGGTTCTTCTGGAAGTAAGTTCATACAAACAGAGTCTTTCTGCTCTGTTTGGGGTACATTACATTAACCTAGAGTATCCAAGAAAGCCAACATGTCTGCACTGAGTTTCTTGAGAGTATGTATTTAGCATTCGTCAAAAAAAAAAAATGCCCTGTATAGAAAAGGTGTCTCTACTCTTTTAGCTTAAAGTTAATAGCCTCTTATTACATGTATTAACAGTTGCACCACCACAGGAGCTTGAACTAACCTACATGCAAGGGTTTTATTAGTTACTTTCGAAGCAAGTATTGGCATTTATGATTTGTCAACGGATACCTCCCGGTTATTATTCGGCGAACGTGGGGAGAATACAATGCGCAGAGACTGAGAGGGACAATATACATGTACTATTGCTACTTCAGTCGACGGGATATTCGAAGTAACTTTTAATTGGAACCCTCGACAGGCACGGTCCTAGCACCGGCGAAAAATCTTCCGTATCCGCAGCTAGATAACATTGTTGGGAACACTAAACCATAAACTCCAGTACATTGGCTGATGAAGGCGTAGCATCAGCGTTGCGTGTCAAATGAAGTTGGATCGTTCGGGGGGGGCCTGTTGGGCAGAAAGCTATAACCCCTGAAATTGCAGGTGAGTTAGAAGGGGTTGGTAAGTGACGTTTGTCATGCTACATCCTGTGAGGATGCTGTTGGAAAAAGCGTATGAGGAAGGCGGGTTGTAAACCAAGTAAATGGTATTTCCTGAAGAAGATGATCTCATTCCCCCCGGTGACGACGATGATCAAGTCGGCGGACGACAAGGATGATGACGATGACGATGACTATGATGATGTCGCCAACGATGATAATGATGATGACGATGACGATGATATTGGCGATCACTATGATGATGACGTCAACGATGATAATAAGATGACGATAGACGATGGACGATAACTATGATGATGTATGGCAACGATGATAATGACTGATGATGATGACTATGACATGTACGATAACTTAGATGATGACAATGACGAATGAAGCGATGACTATGATGTTGACGTCAACCCGCTGATAAGGATGAGTGATGACGGTTCATGGCGACGATGATGACGGTGACTATGACCTTGACACTACCGCTGACGATAACTATGAGACGTAAAGGTGATGATGACAACGATAACGACAACCACGACTTTGAAGATGACGATGAAGTGAATCTGTCTCCCAGCACGCTTGCCGTGGGAGAAAAGTTTTCTGTTTCCAACCCAGCTTCCCACATTTCTTGTATGTGGAGCTGCCACTTAAAGGGGCGCCTAAAACACCTGCTGGTATGTTGTTGAGGGTTAATAAGTCCGAAACAGTTGTTCATGGTTGCGAATTGCCCGGGTGAAATGGTTGTGCGCATGTGTGATGCGTGGCCACATCATGTTGGTTTTATGGTATGCCACCTTGCTGATTTGTTGTTTGTAACTGATGTTAGATCGCCGGTTTTTGTGAAGTCCGGAAACGACTTCTTGTTGTGAATTAAGTTTCCAGAACCTATTAAGAGGTTTGAGTCTTGTATGGCGACGACAAACTCTCCGAAATTTTGATATTTTGAGTTTGGAGAAAAAGAAAGAAAGCAAACTTATCGCGTGAATGAAATGCCATGTGATCGTCTATCTCTTTTACTAATAGGCGTGACCTGTTGTTTGTATGAAGGATTTTTTGGGCTTGATTGTCTTGTGTTTCTTTGGCCCTTTTTCCCTGAGATACCCAGTCAAAAAAGTAAAAAAAAAAAAAAGAAAAAAAAAGATACTTTATAGGGTCAAAGTACAGTACGTGAAATCGTAAATAACAGAACAAACCATCCGGCGTCCGGCCTCAAATGAAAGGCAGGGGGGGGGGGGGGGGGGTCTCTTAACTACCAAAAACTTTGCTATGAACCCCTTAATTTAATCATTTCTCGAGTACCTTTCACTCTCCAGTTAGTTTTTTTTTTTTGCAAAGTGTGTCCCTATTTAACATTTCTCTGTCTAGTTCAACTCACAACCATATTTGGTAAATCACGAAACTGCCTAAATCAGAAAATGAACGGTATTACAGTGAACCCACTGGGGACTCGGAAAAATCCGAGCCCCAGATGGGATTCGATTCACGACCTTCCGTGACCTAGTGCGGATGCTCTAACCACTGAGCGACTGGATACTCGATTGTCAGCAAGGGTAAAATGTGAGTCTTGACTCGAGCTGCATCGAAGACCTACATTTCACCCTTGCTCACCATAGAGTCTCCAATAGCTCAGTGGTTAGAGCATCCGTACAAGATCACTGCAGAGGGTCGTGGGTTCGAATCCCATCTTTGGCTTGGATTTTTCCGAGTTCCCAATGGTTTCAATTGTTATACCTTTCATTTACTATCATTCTCTCAAATCAGAAAATGCCTACAAATTCAGTGAGTTAACTATGTTTTTCACAAAATTCTAACGCAACACTATGAGAACATTCCAGCACAAAATCTGTAGCAAGGATTTAAAAATATGTATTTCTCAAAAAAATTATAACAATTACGTCGTAAGGCTCTCCCTTGATACACTTTTCAAAATATCAGTTCCATAGTTTGTCCAAATAGAAATTCCATCCTATAAATTACGAAAAATTATGGGACGGTTCTCATCCAGTGAAAAATCGCCCCTTCGTTTCGTTTCCTGAGAATGTTTACATGTTTTCATTTAAACGCACGGCAGAGGACTGGTATCTATTTACGCATGCGCATTCAGATTGAAGGGATGTCAGATTTCTATCGAAAAAGTTATTTCAAAGAGCCAACCATGCAACCTTTTTGTAGGGCTCTTGATTAAAAAGCTTCCTTAGCGACGATTGTCTTCCTGTAGTCAAGTGCCACCCCCCTTAACCAATTCACGTCGTGACATCACGACGACGAGGACAAAGACGAGGGCGACGACTATTTTATTTTATTTTATTTTTCCGTCAGTCCCTGGGGACTGTTGTGTTCTTCATCTCACAATGATTTTGCAAAAGACAGTTTAATTTAAACGGAAAACACCCAACATTCAACATCCAACGTTTTACATAGAACAAAATGCAATATATTTACATATTCCGAAATCCTAAAGGAATACAGGAGTAACAATGTAATTAAGTTCCTATTCAGTCGAACAAAGCATCAACGTAATACGTAATTGTACACAATGATCAGTCTACACAACATTGAATCAGTTCGATTCCACAACAAATGTTCTTTTTTTTCCTCAGTCACTGGGCACTTTCTTGCCCCACCACACCCATCAACCTCACCATGGTAGAGGCAGAGCCGTTCCTTCTTCCTTGTCCACCGCGTGCATACAGCTACCCTCGAGTGGAATATGAGTGGATTACAGGCACAGGGCAACCGATTCCGGAGAGCTTTGGGCCTCGAATCCTCACGGAGCCAAACGGTGATCTGCTGTTTTCGTCAGTTGAAGCGAGCGATTTCTTCACCTTTATGAACCCGCTAGCAGCTCCACTGAGATGCAGAGCTCGTGGTCTATTCTTTGATACGGTTCTTGGCCCCCCTGTATATTTTTACGTCAATAACATATCTGGTAAGAAAGAAAGAAAGTGAAAAGCTGCAAACGGCAAAAGGTTTCCTTATATTATTTTATGATTCAGACATTGCTCAACAATCTTCAGTTAATTAACGTTACAAAAGGTTGAGCATTCAGATGAGGAATGTCTGTGCAGGCAGGTTAAACAGGGGCACCCAACGACCAATTTGTTGTAAAATGTATTATTATACCCCAGTTAATGAAAATAAATGTTATTAAGGCATTTTCCGGTGTTTTTCAGTGTTGCTGGGAAAACATTATCTGTTCCTTTTTCCCAGCAAGACACACAAGAAATTTCCCAGCCAGCTAGATAAAATTGGTTGGTTTCCCAGCCAGCTGATCTAATTTATTTTCCAGCCAGGAATTCCGCGCGCTTTCAAATCCCTCGATCCAAAACGACCGAACAAAAGCGACAAAACCGGGACAAAACAAGGTTTTTTCCGCAAGCGCAATCACTCTGACCAGCCGTCGTATGTTTGGTATGTTTGTGACTACTCTCTGGGTGAGGGAAGAGGTTCTTCTTTTTTTTTTTGGTCGTCCTCAGTCTTCAGAGTTTCTACAGCCAGCTCGAGTTGAAATGCTAGAAAATGTCATTAGTTCCCAGGCAAAACCTCTATCAATAACAAAATTTCCCAGCCAGCTCATCGAAACACCTGTATTTTTGCCAGCCAGCAAGATTCCTCTGGGGAACAGATAATGTGAGGAACAGATTCGTTGGGTGCCCCTGGTTAAAGGCAGCCTCCACTCTCGCTACAGCCTGATAAGCTTAAACCAGGGGAACTAATGTGTGTGAGCAAATTTGCTCGATTTTTCTTTTTTCAAAGTCGCTTAGTTCCACGTCGCGGCCATCTTGAATAATTGTGACGTGTATGGTTGCCCTATTGTTCTGGTACAAAGAGCTTTTGCATAATAACAATAGGGCAACCGTAACACGTCACAATTATTCAAGATGGTCACTCCCGAGAAAGGTGAAAACAAATAGGCGATTCTAAAACTTATTGTTTCGGATTCAAACGCCTTCTTTAAAAATGTTTGAATCCCATTTGACCGTGGAGGTTATTTCCGGTGATTTAAAGTTGTAATTTTGTTGGAGTGGAGGCTCTATTATAGATGGCAGGGAAGTGGGAAGCTGATGAATTGAATTTGGAATTATTTTTGAGGAATTAATTACGTCATCGCCGCCATGTTGGTGGACGCAAACAAAAGATATCTCATTAGCTCCTTTTGTTCGTCGACTAGCAATTGTACATTGCAACATTGTTATCTGTGTCTCTGGAGATTGGTTGCAAGCCACTTATATAAGAAGTAAAAACCAAACGGAAAAATGAAAATAGAAATAACAAATTAACTGAAGAAAAACCAGAAATTTCTCGGGATAAACTAGTAAGCAGCCATTCGCTCTTTCCCCCATCCCATAATGCAATACCTTTTTGGGAGGTTTTTTACGCAAAAAAAAATGCAAGTAATTTATTCTTGGGACTGTATCATGCTTCAGTGAACTGGGTAGCTATTGTTTTAATGCAAATAACCCCCCTAATGAACTGTGCTCTGGGATTTGTAGAAATAGCGAATCTGCATACCAACCGCTGAGCACTGCAGTCCCCCGCTGACAAGTGAAAGCGTGTCAGAGTTTAGGGCCATTTGACTGATGTTTGTTGTTCTTTGGAAATAGTCACACCGAGTCCCAGTTCACCTACGAGGTTTTACACAAAGCCGCAGGGAGTGTACACCGTTCTTGAGGGCGACCAATTCTACTTGAATTGTACAGCGGGAGGAAGGTATGGCACTTCCGTCAGGCATATATTACGATTCAGCCGGAGTACAGAACCCGGAACGATGTTACGGAATTACAGATTTCCAACAGAGACGTTGACAAAAAGTTTATACAGATGGTTTTCAAGTTAGGAGGAGAGGGCGTTTAAGAAACGGCGACGGCTTCGGCAAATCACAAACAATCACATCATTGGTTCAAAAGGAAATAAAATGGAGCCATACGCGCGGCACTCATTTTGGCAAATATTTTAGCCGTTCTCTGCGTATAGCCAAATTTGAAGTTTTGAAAACAACGTAAGCATACTCTGAGACCGCTTGTACCATGCAATTGACTTTTGGGATAGTCCGCTCACATTGTACAACGTGAACGAGATGGAATTATCACGAAAGACTCCCGATAGCTGGTGCAGAGTTATATTTGAGACGACGATGTCATCGAAGTTGCCGTCGTCTGGAGATCTTAAACTCTCTGCCCCGTCGCCATGTTGGTGGACGAAGACAATAGATCTCTTTTTTTTTTTATTTTGTTCGTTGACCAGCATTTGTACATGATATCGATCATTGATATCTGCTCCTCTTGGAATTGGTTCCAAACCACCTACCACATTGCAAGTCCGCGTGTTTCAAACGCTTTCGACATCCTTCCTCTTGGATCAATTCAGTTTAAGACTAGTCGCATTACGAATCAGCTGAATTATGTACAGCCCATGCAAAACAGTCCATCTTGTTTTACTATAGTATTGAGTATACTGTTTCACTACAGGCCAGAAATGGATTCCAATATACGTTGACAGTTTTCATCTTGGGCATAACTAACATATCTATTTGTATCTCTAGGCCTCTTCCTGAAATTCGTTGGTA
>NC_090886.1:5643593-5646093 GCF_036669925.1 Montipora capricornis | reverse complement strand
AAAATTGTACCCAACTATTTCGTCATTTGCTTAAAATTATAGTATACAAAGCCACATTTGAAACCGGCAAAAGGAAAAGAAGAAAGAAACGGAATAAATTTTGGTGGCTCCTTAGTGACTGTCACCGCGTGGCTAGCAAGCTACACTTTTTCGAGCTGACTAGATATCCGGCCGCTTTGTTTAGCATATTAAGAGAGGTGGCTTTGTTTCCTATGGTTTAAAGGAGAACTGAAAGCCAAAATCAGCAATTTTTTCAACATTGTGTTTGGAAAGCCTAACATAAGTAAAGTTAAGTGTGTGGGGTTATTTCTTCTCGTTTTCTGTTTTTTTGCGAAAAAATTACGTTCGAAGTTGAGCCTTTCGCCCTGTTTCTCCCTTTTCGGTAAGGGCTCAAAAACTAACTCAGCACCCTGCTGTGACGTATGATATGGGGAACAGAGATTTCGTAATCAAGAGAAACGAGTGCTGCTGTGGATCTTTTCTTCTTTGTTCTGTTTCTTCGCGGACTCAATATTCACGTCAAACATCAGTAAAAAACACTGCTTCTATATGGGGCGCTCTCGCATGTCTTCCCCATATCATACGTCATAAACTGCAAAAATGACCGCTGACTCCTCCGTTCTAAGCCGCAATGCTGATGGCCCAAAATCGGAGTAAAAACCTTTTTTTTAGGTGGAAAAACGACGGACAGAAAAAAAGTTGAAAACATTATTGTACATGGCCTAAAGTGTAAATAAAATATGCTTATTTTTTTGGCTTGAGTCCGCTTTAACCAGTCCTTTACAATGATAGGCAAGAGGGCGAACAAAATACCTGTCAAGTGATCACTATACTGCACACTCACCGTGTCTCGATTTGACCGTCGTCATCGTCATCCACATCATCATCATCATCATCATCATCATCATCATCGTCTTCAAGCAACGCTCATTTCATGAAGCGTCTCGTAATGGTTTCCGCCAGGCTAATTTTTTGCTTAACTCGACTTGTTCTTAACCAGTCTTGGTTTTGTATTCGTCGTGGGTGAGTATGGTCGCTTCTCAAAGTCAATTTCTGAAAATGTGCAAATTTATTTTTGAAAGGGGAGGGGGTGGGGAATGGAGTATGGAGTAGGGTCTCTCAACCTATCTTCATAAACGTGATTCAATTCCAAGGGAAAGCAGAAATATCTTCTTCTCCTCCAATGGCACTTGTTCCTTGCTAGTAAAATTGTATCTTTTTCGTTGATTTAGGAGCGCCTCTCCCTCCCACCAATGTTCAGGTGGCTAACTGCACAAACCACACCACGAATATCACATGGGAGCTGAGACTGCCTTCAGATATCCTTCCAACCGGCTTCATCATCGAGTGGAGGTCTATGCCTGTTGGTCATAGTTTAAACCAGCGCCAATTGCCTTCTTTTTCAAAACTGGTCGAGATTCCAGGTGGCTTCAGTCGCTCTTATGAAGTCAATGACTTGAAGCAATGGAATGAAATACAATTCCGAGTCCGGGCCAACAACAGCCTCGGGTATGGATTCCCTGGCCGTATTGTAGACGGGTGCGTTAACGGAAGTAAACGTAAGTATCTCATAAGTTGGGATTATTGTTAGGTGAAATAAAAGATTAGGGAGCCTAAGTGGAGGACATCAACGACGGCATATCAAAAGATACCTTTGTCTACGTTTTCTTTATTATTCCAAGTTGTTCGAGCATGGAAAGTGCTTATCAACTTTCCAGGAAAAAAAAAAGGTCAAACAATGTGTTTCTTTGAAGAGAAAAGTTGATTTTTAAGTTTCTTGCTTTAGTTTTAGTGAATTCGGGATGGACCAAGTCAGTAAACAGTTTTGGTCGTTTGTCCCACTAAGGAATGGAAATTTATGATGGCCAGGCCTTTGTGATACATCAATTCATGATCTAATGAAGGCCCATAATGATATTTTATTAAGGTGAATAAGCCATTCCAAAATTCGACCTCCAAGTTTCACGAATATCAAGTCTTATCGTTCCAATGAAAGCGACTTCACAGAATGTCCCTAATATTCTTTCAAGAGAGGTCGCTTACCTTGTGTAATTTCACTTATCTGCTCTGTGTTTTAGGGCCTTTCCTTTTCCCGAAGGATTTAAGATCCACCCTGTTGTCTGGAGACGGTATCATAAGCATAAGTTGGACGGTGAGTGATTGTATAGGTAATTAATTGGGTGCAATCTGGAATGAATGATCACGAGTAATTTTTGTCAAAGACTGAAAAAACTGTAAATGCAATTTGTAGTGTTTGACACAATGCATTCAACTTCATGTTCCAAATTGCCTCAGGAAAATTGCCCTTATTCAAATATAAGCGAAAAACTTCGTCATTGATTATTAATCGTAATTAAACAGGAACAGCGCATGCGCATTACTTAACACTCGTCATCTATGGTTTACATTTGATTGGCCATCTGGAACTTTCCTTTGATAATTGACCTATCAGAATGCTCAGTTTGTTTCCTTCGTTTGCACTGAATCACGTAATGTTTTA
>NC_090886.1:5618593-5623593 GCF_036669925.1 Montipora capricornis | reverse complement strand
GCGCTGTATCTTCAAGAAGAAAAACGATTCAAGTCATGAAGTTGTCTTGTTTTCACTGGTCTTGAAAACATGTTCAAAGACCAATTTTACAAAAGAAGCAGATAGTAGTTTCACGAAATTCTGTTCGAGCCAGAAAAGTTCTGAGAGCTTTTGTGAAACATCGCGTTTGACAGAAAATTGTAAATCATTATAATTATTATTTTAATGACAATTTGCCAACTACCACGCTTATATAAGGCGAGGTAGCAACGGGAAGAAACCAAATTCCTTTGTTGAAGATATCCTCCTTTTAACGATACGAAACATGACACATGTAGGAACACTAGTCAAAAGCTATTTATTTATTTATTTATTTATTAGCGATTGTACGCGGGCTGAATTACAACTAATCTCAACCTGACCCGAGGGTTTTTCTCCGGGTATTTCGGTTTTCCTCCCTTATCAAAATAGACGCACAGCTAATAGGATACGTTCGATACATCAATATTCACACCTGGCTACGAAGCTTTATGGTTAAATTTTAATATTGTTTGTTTACAAATCTCCCTTGAGACTTGTGAGACAAAGAAAACAGAACTGAGCAGTGAAATTTTACCATAAAGCCTCGAGGCCATGCCTGAATACTCGGCCCATTCCCTCTGGCTGTGGTGCTGAACATGGACCCATTCTCGTTCCCAGATCCCTTAGTTCCTCTTAGCCGGCGGAGCCTTCGTAAGAGAAAACGAAGGGCTGCGTAGACACAACATGTTCTCTAGTGGAATTACGACAATCATAATATCACACAGTGTTGAATACATAATCATAATTACATGACAAATGCACTGGTCTAAGTCGAAGGACCTCTCGGAAGAGGTGAAAATGGAAACAATCTCGTGTCTTTCGGACTCGATTTGAACTCAGAGCTTCGACTTCTAGGAACAGTTTTTGTTCACCAGACCACGGTGAACAAGTTACAAAGTTTCTTCAATATTAAGTACTTGTCGCCAGTCATCTAGAATAGGATCACTATAATTCAACAACGATTAGGCCCAAGCGCTGATTTCAAATGGGTTAGGTTTGTTTTAAGTGTGGCCTGGACCTTTCTCGTTAGCGGTCTAAAATTATTTGTTTGCGAGTCTTATCACACCTTTAGAGCCCGGTCTTATGACAAATAAATCAGATTATTATGTTTAAAAATTCTTTCTAAGCAAACCGCGACTGGGTGGTCTAGTGGTTAGAAGTGGTGAGAGGTTGTCAAACAATCGCAGGTACTAGTCGCGAGGCGGGGTAGCTAGGTTGTGTTAAAAAAATAAAAAAAATAAATAAAATAAAATCAATTCCCAGAATTCCTTTCCAACTCTCAGTGTCGTAATTAATGATAATCGTAATACCAATCTAGAGAATTACTTGGGAGACATAGGATTTGCAGTCCCAGATTCTACGACTCCCGGAGTTCATATATGAGTTGTCAATCATTCGCACTTGACATGGCGTCTCTCAGAAGCACTACATTCGATGAGTCTTTATGGGAAGCTTTAAGTAGCCTCAACGTAGAGAATGTGTTCCTTCGTGTCAAACAGAAGGAAGCAATTGGTAACATCATAGTTTTAACCGAAGACACTCTGATCATTTCACCGGCCTGCTTCACGCCAGCTGACCCCATCAGGCCACATGGACCATTGTTACTTGCGGCTCAAGATCTTATATTGTTCGCAAGCTAACCAATGAAAAAAATTGAATTTCTTATTAAGAAAATAACACAAACAGCGGCGATAAACATTATATTCAAACGCATTTTTTTTTATAAAACTTGACTTTTCGTATGCTAGTCAACATACATTTTCAAAAGTGACCGTTACAATTTTTGTATATATATATATATATACATATTATATATATATATATATAGGCGAAGTGATTATCGGTGAATATTCACCGAGACGAAGTCGAGGTGAATATTCCCCGATAATCGATGAGTCATTGCCGCTAGCAATTGCGCATGCTCACTAGCTCGCTAGTTTGAGCACTCTGGCATGACTTGGATGTACCACATGCGTGGGACATCTGTGGTGGCTTTATAGCTTAACCTCCATCCTAGACATCAGCACTGCACTGATGAGGCCCAGAAGGCCGAAACAGTACTGTCTGCAGTTATATATATATATATATATATTACATTTCGCCGTGGCTTGGACTGTGAATCCATTAGTGATCCTCTCTGGGGGCAAAGATGCACTGTTGGCTCGAGAGACCTTTGTAACTGATCTATATATATATATATATATATATATATATATATATATATATATATATATATAAGGCGAAGTGATTATCGGTGAATATTCACCGAGACGAAGTCGAGGTGAATATTCCCCGATAATCACTGAGCCTCAGGCGAATAATTGTTTTAGTATAAATACACAGGTGATTATTTCAAAAAAGAGAAACAAAAAACATTTCAACGCGAAACCATCTTCACTTACAGTGGCAAAACGACTACTGGCAGCCATTTTGTCCGTCGAGGTGATTATCGGCTGATAATCCGAGATAGCGAGCCAATGAGAGCGCGCGATTTTGTATAATCACCTGTGTGTTTATACTGAATATATATATATATCGTAAACATTAGGGGTCTGGAACCTAGACTGAGAAAAATGATCTACGATGGCCTAAGAACAAGAGTTTATACGATACTGAATTTCTTATGTTTCTAGAGCCCTTTGTTTTCTTGTGCGAAGGCCCCGCCGGCTTATAGAAAGGATTGGATCTGGGAACGAGAATGACATGGACCGTGTAGCAGCTGCTAGAGGGCTCGATGCCTTGAGCTGCGCCCTTCGAAATTCAGAGCACAGAATGTAAAGAACGGCTGATTAGCGATGATATTTCTTTATTTTATTTTGTTTTCCCTCGAACGATATGTACAGACCTTTTCACCTTGAAGTTAACAGCGAGGGGAAGTCAGTACACTGCCAGACTCACAAAAGTGGCCACCTCGAATGACAAATCTAAAAAGTTTACTACAAGCAAAGCTTCCAAAGCAGACGTTCTTAGGGTTCGTCACGCGTTCCTCCCCCACAAACGTCTGCTGAAACGAAAAACCACTTCCGTTCAACGGCTGTTTGCCCACTATTTAAAGAAACCAATCAGCATTGACTGATTGTGGTGTACATAACCAATCACATGCTGCGAAAGAATGCCAAAACTGGAAAACGGCCTCTGATTGGTCCCATAATCCACGAACGGAAGTGGTTTTTCGTTTTAGCAGACGTTAGTGGGGGAGGAACGCGTCACGAAGCCCTAAGAACGGATGCGTGGGAGGCTAGCGCTACTACAAGCAGAGACATTTTACAATCTGTATTTGGAAATTTGATGTTGTCTTTCTAGACCCGGAAGTGTGATAGCCGACGTGCAGTTGGAAGCAGCCAGTCCCAATGCAAGTGTCGTTCTTGATGTCGTGTCCGGGATGGACAACCTGGGAAACTTTTCACTGGATCGGAATGAAACAAAGATGAAGATTGAACAAGGTACCATGTTTGCTTTCAGAATTCACTTCAATTAAACATGAAGACACTTTTAAGAGGGATCACTTTCCCATTTGCTTTTATTTGAATTCATGCAAGGACGCAGAGATGCCACTCCCCGAGTCTAAAATGTTGAGTTCTTTTCTTTGCATCACCCTCTTCGTTACCAACCCACCACAACCACCAGAAATTGGCACCCCTCTCTTAAGTTAACTCTACCCCTTCCCCAAAATCGTACAAGGTTCCCCCAGTATTTTTGTTGATTTCCAGCCTGAAACAAAAACATAATAAACATACATTTGGTCTTCGAGACACGAGCGCCAAATAAGTTTTTTCTTTTATCTTTTCTGTTGTGTTTCTTATCTGTCTAAATCCAAAGGGCTCGTATCCGGGCAAACAGCTTCTTCTGAATACAAGAAAAGTCTGCCGCCATAGAAAAATTGCCCTTACACAGCTCGCACAGCACGAGGAAGCAGGAATCGGCGACAAGCTTGGAATTTTTTTCGCGCTTTTAAATCAAAATGTAACTTAAAGGTGGCTTTTCATGAAAGTGGTCTTTCCGAAACAGTTTTACCACGATTGCTTGAAATCGCGCAGTCTGATTGGATAATTTGCCGTTGTCGATGAGAGTCCAGACAACACTGTACGCGCCATGCTCGCGTCAACGTGTTACGTAACTGTAATAGCCAATCAGAAACGCTCATTTTAGGAAATAAACCAATCAGATTGCGAGAAAGTTATCGACAACACTTGCTCTTTCTTTGTGTCACGATCTTGGTCACGCTCTGAAGTAAACATTTACTTTGACGTTGAATATTGTGGTAAAAAATAAATCGAATTTGGTTCAGCGTTATCTGTCCTCTAATCTACAGAGATATTCGTCATCACAGTGGTCAAAATATGTTGCGCACGTGAGTCCACAACATTTTGACCAGTGTAATGAAGAATATTGTTGTCGAAAAGAGGACAAAAAACGCTGAACCACGTTTGATTTGTTAAGTCTTAACTACTTTTGTCGCTTATTGTATTGGAGGTACGGTCACTGGATTACCCACCTTTGGATCTCGCATTGGAAATCGCTGAACGCTAAAAGAAGCCGACTTTCTTAGAAACCCAAAGGCTTGTTGAGTTCAGTTACTTTATCATTTATATTTTTTAAAAAAGTTACTTTTTATTGTTTTTGTCCATAGGAATTCAAAATGTCACTGTCACTGCATCCATTTTAAGGGTCAACTTGAGCTACGGAGTAGTGTTGTTCTGCTTTGTGATTGGTGGACCTAACGACTTGAACATCACGTGGTATAAGGCAGGCAAAGTGATTGGCTTAACCCATCGCACCAAAGTCGAGACCATTTTACGTCACTCCAATTTGACCATCAGGGATGTGAGGCCGGAAGATGAGGGAAATTACACCTGCAATGCGGGGTGGGTATTTTTCTGAAAACCGCTGCTTGGCGAAGTAAACTCTTCCCCTTTAAACTTTGAAGTTTCTCTTTTGAT